>NC_138190.1:120628122-120721353 GCF_964194105.1 Spermophilus citellus | reverse complement strand
ACTTTAGACAATTTACAACAATCATTAAACAGTTGTCACTGATTCCAAAACAAACCATTTACAGTAAAAACAGTGGAACCATAACACCACTTATGCTTATTCAAAACTCAGTTAAAAACCATTGTTAAAATCAGAGCAGGTAGAAAAAAAATCTCAAGAAGGTTATTAACCCAATCTTTAATACAAACAACTGTTGTACTTTTTAAGAGAAGCAGGGAGAATCCTACAAACCAGATGTTCAACACTTTAGAAAATATCCTTCAAGAAACTTCTCTGGCTTGGGAGGCTGAGGCAGGAGGATCACAAATTCAACACCGGGCTCAGCAACTTAGCAAGGACTTAAGCAACTAAGCAAGACCCTATCTCAAAATAAAAAATAAAAGGGTCTGGGGATGAGGCTCAATAGTTAAGTGCCACTGAGTTCAATCCCTGGTACAAAACAAAACAAAACAAACCCTATTTGTATGTTCCTACACATGCTTTTAAAATGTATTTATTTATTTATGTATGTATGTATGTATGTACGTACGTACTAGGGATTGAACCCAGGGACACTTTACACTGGGCTATATCCATAGCCCTTTTTAATTTTTTTTTGAGACAGATTTTCACTAAGTTGCTGAAGCTGGCCTCAAACTTGCAATTCTGTCTCAGCTTCCCTAGTCACTGGGATTATATAGGCATGCACCACACGGCACCCATCTGATACCAGTAATAGTCTAAAGCAGAAGCATACAGCAAGGCCCTAAACTTAGTGAAACCCTGTCTCGTAATAATAAATAAAAGAACCGAGGTTGTGGTTTAGGGGTTAAGTGTCCTGGTTCAATCTCAGATATCAAAAGAAGTCTCAGCATGAATACATTTACAAATCTTAAAAAAAAGATGAACACCTTGATAGAAATAGACAAATTTATGAATGCGAAGTATGAATGGTCAGCAACCATACATAAAAATATTAAATTTCATAAGTGATGAAAGAAATGAGCATTTGGGCTGGGGTTGTGGTTCAGTGGTAGGGCACTCGCCTAGCACGTGCAAGGCCCTGGGTTTGATCCTCAGCACCACATAAAATAAAATATTGTGTTCAACTACAGTTGAAAAAAAAAGAAATGAACATTTTAAAAGATACCATTTTTATTCTATTTAACAAAGATGACCTTTCACTATCAACAAAGAACAAATCACAAAGGCACTTTCCCCTGATAGAACTAAAAATTGGTACATCTCGGGGTGGGGATGTAACTCAGTGGTAGAGTGATAGTCCAGTATGCATGAAGCCCGGCTGTTTGGTCCCCAACACCCAACAATCACTGACAAAAAAAAAAAAAAAAAAAAGGAATATAGTTTTTCTAGACGTAATCTGACATTATATTCTTTTTTAATAGTGCTATGGATTGAACCCAGGGTCTTGCTTGTGCTAGGCAAGTGCTCTACAACATCCCAGCCCTAATTTTCTAAATTTTAATCCAGCATATACATATCCCAATCAAAGGAAATAAGCAGCTGGGCACAGTGGCATACTCTTGTAATCCCCGCATCTTGGGAGGCTGAGGCAGGAGGATTTAGAGTTCAAAGCCAACCTCAGCAATTTAGCAAGGCTCTAAGCAACTCAGTGAGACCCTGTCTCTAAATAAAATTAAAATATTAAAAAGGGCTGGCGATGTGGCTCAGTGGTTAAGTGCCCCGGGTTCAATCCCTGGTATGAAAAGAAAGAGGGGGGGCAGGGAGAGGGGGAGGGGGGGACAAGCAAAGCTGGGTATAGTGGTGCACGCTTGCAATTTCAGTGATTTAGGAGGTTCAAGGCAGGAAGATCACAAGTTTAAGGCCAGCCTCAGCAAGTTTGAAAGAACCTGTTTCAAAAAATATAAAGGACTGGGGATATGGTTCAGTGGTAAAGCACTCCTGGGTTCAAGCCTCAAAAAAAAAAAAAAAAGCAGCAGCAGCTGGACTCTTCATTAGTAAGGGGACCCTTGTACAGTCCTTCCTATCAGACTGGGAGCATTATTTGGCTATTTGCCTTGTCACAATGCTTTCTTCATCTATGAATTCATTAGCTTAGTAAACACTGAATATCAGGGCCTGGTATTGCAAGGTTTTCGCTTTTCATTGACTGAAGATAATGTTCATATATTACACCAAGGAGGAGGACAGATATGCTCTTTGGTTTCTTATCTTTTTGTCTACTATTGAGAATTTCTCCCAGCTTGCTACTTAGATAACTACCTCTGAGCAACTCAAATGAGAGAGGAGCAATTGTAAATTGACGTTGACACTGTTGATCATCAGGTTTTAAAATAGAAGGGGGGATTAGGTGAAGTTCCGGATTTTGTTGAAAAATATTTCTGAGTGATGGCTATCTCAGGAGTTCTGACCTGTTCATTCAATGCCTTGTAAAAATAATGAATGTGGAGCCTAGCAAGAACAAAAGAGTCTACCCACCTATGGCCTAAAACAATTCTTGGAAAAGGGGCAGGTTGCTCAGAATTAAGTAAACTGAAAAAATAAAAACATTATATTTTATAGACATAAGCAAAAAATTTTTCACAATAATGGACTATGTTTGTGCTAAACAGGAGAGCAGAAACCACTCTTTTTATACATTTATAGAAACTAAGGCATACAGAAGTTTAAGATCTGACTAAAACAATAGAGCTGATTACTGGCACAGAACTGGAACTTATTCTGACAGACTGATTAGGATACAGTACTTACAAGGAGATTGTTCCACAAATGCCATGCTGAGGTTCTTTTAAAGGATGACTCAGTAATTGGGTAATATCTATCCTACATAATTCTCAGAATGAAAGTATTCTTTTTTTTTCTTTTCAGTACTGGGAATTGAACCAAGGGCTTTGCCCATGCTAGGCAAGCACACTTTGACTGAGCTACATCTTCATCACTTTTTATTTTGAGACAGGGTCTCAGTTGCCAAGGCTGGCTTCAAACTTGTGATCTTCCTGCCTCAGTCTCCCAAGTAGCTGAAATTATAGGTATACTGTGCCCAGCTGAAACAAGTCTTTTTTTTTTTTATTGGTGCATAATAATTATAAAGAAGAGTGGGTTTCATTGTGGCACATCTGTACATGTACATATCATCATTTGATCAATTTTATTCCTGGTACCTCCACTTCGCTCTTCCCCCGACCCTCTTCCCCTATCCTACCAGTCTCACTTTCATTAAAACAAGTTCTGGATAAGAGCCTACATCTTTTCTTTTTTCATATTAAAAATATTTAGCTCTATCTGAATGCCATTCTTTGTCTATATTTGAACAGTTAGGTTTGTTTTCTGCCTAGGCAGAATTCTAAAATAAACAAAGTTAAATTGTACCACAATAAGAGACTACAAACCAAATTAAAATAGAACATATTTAATGTTCATGAGTATCAAACACTATGTACAAACGAATATTCATTTTCCTTGGTCCCATGTTACAGTTAAATATTTAGCTACATGTAAATATTTTTTCTAATCTACTAAGCATGCTAAAAATTTCCAAAATTCAATGGATAGGTTTGGATAATTATTAGCCCATCCTCTTTTCACCATATTACCCTTTGATAATAACTAAAATCTGAAATATGTTTTACTTTTGTTTTGTAGTATTGGGGATTGGACCAGGGCCTCACACTGCTAGATAAGTACCACTGAGCTACATACATCCCCAGCCCTTTTTATTTTATTTTTGAGAGAGGGTGTCACCAAATTGCCCAGGCCAGCCCCAAACTTCCAATTATCCAATCTCAGCCTACAGAGTTGCTGGGATTATAGGTATCTAGCTCAACAGCTTTTAACACAGTATAGAAACATGTATTACTTATACCTCTAACAAATTAAAACTTAAATACCTAGCATGTGAAATTTATTTATTTTTATTTTCTTGGTGTGCTGGGTACTGAACTCAGGGCTTTATCTATGCTAACCAAGTACTCTACCACTAAGTCACATCCCAAGTCCTAGTACATGAAAATAAACCTCAAATTATCAAGTTTTGTATCTCTACCTTTTTTGACTGTATGATACTGGGGACTTAATCTAGGATGCCCCACCACTGAGCTACATCCCTAGACCTTTATATTTTTATTTTGAGACAGGGTCTCATTATATTGCCAAGGCTGGCTCCAACCTGCAATCCTCCTGCTTCAGCCTCCCAAATAGCTGCAATTACAGACATGTGCCCCCATGCCAGGCCTCCACCTTGTTCTTAATTTTTTTGACCCTTTAAGATATTTACTATAGGGCTGGGGTTGTGGCTCAGAGGTAGAGCGCTTGTCTAGCATGTATGAGGCACTGGGTTCAATCCTCAGCTCCACATAAAAATAAAATATTGTGTCCACCTAAAACTAAAAAAAAAACATAAAAAAGATATTTACTGCAAATAGATTTGATATTGTTAAGAGACTTTTTGTGGGGGAGACAGGGTCCTGCTTTGTTGCCCAGGTGGTCTCAAACTCCTGGGTTCAAGTGATCCTCCTGTTTTAATCTCCTGAGCAGTAGCTGGAACTGACATAGGCATGTGCCATCATGCCCAGTTCATACAAGGCATTTTAGAAAAATAAAATCTGAGATAATAAACGAAAAAAATAATAGATTTTGGATCTTTGAAATTGAGTACATTAAATCTGTTATTTTACAGGTGGTACAGAGAATAATATGTAGGATAAAAACTATTTTTGAAAGGGTTTTTTGGACAGGAAATGTTCACTACAGAATGCTGACTGGGAAAAAAAGAATCAAAACAATCAATACACAGTATGATCTTAATTCTTGTCCTATTCCAAAGTTCATAAAGTTTCTATAACAACACATCTCTTTTATAACTTAAAAATATTCAAATACCCTTTATATGTTTTGAATTCAGTAGAATAAACATATCAAGTTGTGAAAGGAAAAGAAAAAGAAACATGAAAGTGCTAAGAAACACAATTCTATGGCTAACTGAAAACAAAAGTCAAGACAAAAACAGGTCCTGTTGCATTTTATCCAAGGTACTTTCCACTATATCATATATTTGTTCAATTCAATATAACTTTATTTTTATTTTACCAATTCTGTTTCTGTCTCAAGTCTATTCACACAGTGACCTTAAAAATTGCTAACAGATTACATTTTATAATACCATTACCAGATTACCCCAGAGAGATAAAATTTAAGAATAGACAGCTAATGATTATCTTGAGTCTCAAGATAACAAGGACATCTATTTTACCATATTCATCTTGGAAATTCTACCAAAAAGCACAATGACCCCCCAGTAGACGCTTAGTAAATTTTATTCTATAAATAATAGCTTCCCCCGCCCCAGGCACTAGCTACCAGACTTAAATATTAAACAAAAACAGCAAAATCTCATTATTTTATATTTGGGGTGTCCAGGCATTTAATATAGAGTATTTTAATTTTATAATGTAATGTCAAGGGAACATTTACATTCATAAAAATATTTCAAGCACTATACAAATGAACTGGTACATTAATTTACAATAATTTTTGCCCATTGAAACTGGCCTAACCTTCCCCATTACTTTGTTAGACTAGCTGGAATCACTGAATGCACTAGAAAGCAGTAAAATTACAGGTATAGTACCAGGGGCACCGGACTAGAACCTAGACCCTAGTCTAAGTTTCACTAATAATCAGATATTATTAATTATTTATTATTAACTTTGGGCAATTCACTTTTTTGTCTTTGAATCTTAATTAATATATTTGAAAAAGCAAGAAAACTAAACTCCTAATCACTGGGCATCTTTCCAGTGTTAACTTTCTTTTCTTTTGGTGGTACTGGGGCCCAGGCTTTGCATATACTAGGCAAGTGCTCTACCACTGAGCCACATCACAAGCCCTAAATCATTTTAAAAATTAATTCTTATCCACAAAGATTCTATAATTCAGACTTCTTTCATGGTGTCAAATTTGATATTCTGAATGTTAGTCTGCTTCATTTCATTTAAAAAAATTTGAAATTGAGCACATTTTGTAAAGATACATATTATTAATGTATGTATTAAAAATACGTATCATTTTTGCTATGTTATATTAACAAGGAACAATAAGACAAAACAGAAGAAACATGAGCACCCCATAATTGAGCCTGTTTTGTTAGCTGAGCTGACATAAACCATACTGCATTTTAGAGTACAAATCATTAATATACTAATACATATGAATATATGCATACATACACGTACATAACAATGGCATATACTTACTTATGTTGATATGCATATAGATGTGTGTGAATTTTAAAACTTGTTTTAAAGAAATTTTAAATGTACATTAGGGGGCTGGGGATGTGGCTCAAGCGGTAGCGCACTCGCCTGGCATGTGTGTGGCCCGGGTTTGATCCTCAGCACCACATACAAACAAAGATGTTGTGTCCGCCGAAAACTAAAAAATAAATATCAAAAATTCTCTCTCTCTCTCTCTCTCACCTCTCTTAAAAAAAAAAAAAAAAAAACGTACAATAGGCCACGTGAAGTGCAAAGTCTCCCATCCTGTGTCTTCCATAAGTAACCACTGTTAACATTTTTCCTGTGTATCTTTCAAGACATTATCTGAACAAGTATAAGTATACATATACATATGTGTATGTGCCTGTGTCTATGTGTATATCTTAACCTAAATTTTTCACTTCAAAAAAAAAATCTGAGCACCAGCTTCACACTCATGTTAAATACACTGAAGGCAGAGCAGTCACTGGCACAAAGTAGTATACTTTTGAGAACTGTTGACTTGAATACATTTTAATTTTTGTGCTTGGAGGCTATGTGAAGCAATAGCACAGGAGTGGTGGCCAAGGAACCAGACAACCAGGGTTCTAATTTAACTAGAGTAGCCTTAGGCAAGTAATGAAATCCTGAGCCTTATTTTCTGTTTTGTAAAACAAAAGGGTTGAGCTAAAATCCTTTTCAACTCTAAAATGTTATAATTATAAAATGGCCGTCTGGAACAGTGTTCTCTTGAACTGGCTGTTAACAAATATTAAGGGGGAAGAAAAGGAAGAAGAAATAAAAGAATGCAATTGCAACCTCCTGTTTTACTAGAATAAATAATTTCTATGAGTTATTAACTATCAAGGTATAGTGGAAACAGAACTACTGACATAATTATATTTGAAGGCAAAGTAGTAGATTATTAAAATCGAATAGGGTTTTACAAAGCTTTGATTGACGTTTTTCTTTTTTCTTTTTGGTGGGGGATGAAGAGGGCTATTGCTTAGTTTGGGCAACAACTACTCCCCTTCCTCAAAAAAAAAAAAAAAAACAATTTAAGTGAATTGTGGAATTAAAATACTGAAAATGAAAGTCAAATTGACATTTTGTTTCAGAGAATATGCTAGGAAGGTGGCGAGGACAGCAAAGGTTGGAAAGAATTACTAGCTAATTTCCTCTTTCGGAAGCTCTTTGGCCTCTATTCTTTCTGTTTCACAAGCCCCGCCAGACACGCTCCACCCTGCTCCATACGTGCCAGACATCGACTGGGAAGGGGGGGGGTCCCTTTGATCATATTTTTAAAAAAGTTCCCAGACTTCATCTACCGTAAATGTCTAGGTTTCAAGGACGCCAACCCCAAGGCATGAAGTTACCCACCCACCAACCCACCGCCTTCCTTCCGCGGTCCTGGGAACCCGGACCAGGAGCCCCAGTCGGGCATCCCCCGCGGGCTGGCGGGCGCGGCCTTCCCGCCCTCCCTAGCAGCGCCTGGCCCTAGGGGAGGGGAAGGGTGGGGAAAAGGGAGGGGAGGGGAGAAAAGGCAAAGGGGGGAGGGAGGAGGAAGGAAAGCCCGCACAAGCAGTACCCACCGCGCCAAGAAAGCGGGCCCTAACCGCCGGCGGCGATCAGCTCGGTCCTGAGGGGAGGGTCCCAGAGGAGGGGCGGCCCGAGCCCCAATCTGGAAATGCCAACTCCGCTCTGCGGCCGGGCCCCTGCCTAGAAGGAAACGGAAGTTCCTTCGAGTCTCTCACTGGCCTTCACCAGCTAGCCCGTCCCTCGGAGAAACCGCGAGTCGGGGAACCCGAAGTGTGTTCACTTCAGGGCCTCCAAGAGGCCTCGGGCGCAGTCCGTCCTCCTTGGCCAGGCTCTGGCCACTGGGCCCTGACCGTCTCCTTCCCACCTTCCGGCTGGGAGGTCATCCTTGCAAAGCTCCTCCTTCTTCCCCCCTCCGCCATTTTCGAACTTACCCCTCCGGCCCAGGCGTCCCTCGATTAGCTCCGCGCCCGCTCAGGACGCCGCCAAGGTCCCTCCACTTCCCGGAGCCGGAAGGGGGCAGCCAGAAAAAACGAAGTCCTCTTCACCCCCCACTCCACTCCCCCCCCCACCAGCTGGAAACCAGAACCTGCCCAAGCGGGCGCACATGCGCAGTGAGCACCTCGCAGTCCCCGCCCCTAGCTCCCCCGTTTCCTCTTTTAGCCTCAAGGATTTTTTTTTCACATGCCTCATTACCTGCTGGACTCTAGGGTTGAGGAATAAAGGGAAAAAAGGATTGAAAAGAGAAGGGAGAAGAGGTCGAACATGTTCAGTTCTTACTGTAGACCAGGCACTATGTGCTAGGCATATAGCATGTTCTTTGTTGTAATTTTAACAATCCTGTTATTAAACCCACTTTACAGAGGAAACTGAGGCCCAGAGAGAATAACTATCCCAGTATCGCCTGGCCAATAAATAAGGAAATTGAGATTAGAATCCCATGGGGACAAAAATGAAAGGAATGACAAGAAAGGAAGAGATAGGAGTTAAGAAAAAATTAGAGGAGAAAGAAGAAAGAAAACAGGAAGTCATTGTACATAAAATGCTGATCATACCCCAAGTTTATTTCAAATATAGGACTGTCAGATTGACCTATAAGTTTATGTTTGAGGAACTTGGACTCTTATAGGCGAGTGTATGAGTTGTGACTATTTTAAGGGAAATGTCGTAAGTACCACTAGCATGTTAAATGATGCTGCCCTTCATGAAAAGGGAACTTGGAGGACAGAGGAAAGAATTTCCTTTTTGGTCCATGGGATTTCTTTTGTTTGTTTGTTTTGTTTTGCTATTGAGGATTGAACCCAGGGATGATAACACTGAGCCTCATTCCCAGTACTTTTTTATATTTTATTTGGAGACAGGGTCTCACCCAGTTGCTTAGCGAGCGGCCTTGCCATTGCTGAAGCTGGCTTTGAACTCTGGATCCTCCTGCCTCAGCCTCCTCAGCTGCTGGGATTACAGGCATGCGCCACTGCACCTGGCTCCTCCGTGGGTTTTTGCTAAGTTATTATCCCCTCTGATCTTTTCTTACTGTCAGTGCTGGGCATCTCACGTCTGATTTATTGTAATAACAGTAATTGCAAGCAAATAAGCAACACTATTAAATCTCACAACAATCTTATTTAGTATGAATTCATTATGCCCCTTTCTTTTTTTGAGATAGAGTCTCACCATATTGCCCAGGCTGTCCTCAAACATCTGGGCTCAAGCAATTCTGCCTTAGTCTCCTGAATACCTGTGACTATCCATTATCTCCCTTTACAGTCAAGAAAACTGAAGCTTAGAGAGGTTAGGTGACTTGTGGAAGCTGAAATCGTAATTCAGCTGCAGATCTGTCTGATCACAGATCTGTCTGACCATTATTCACCTATTCATTGACTTCTCTGTCCATAGACTGGTTCTTCCAATCCAGCCTGCACAAAGCTATCTGAGTTAAATACTCCCAGACAATATTAAAACTCTTGCTGGGCTCAGTGGCACTATCCTGTAATGCTATTTACTGGAGAGGCTGAGGCAGGAGGATTGCAAGTTTGAGGCTAGCCTTGGCAACTTAGCAAGGCCCAAAGCAACTTTGGAAGACCCTGTCTCAAAATAAAAATTAACAAGTGCTGTGGTTGAATGTTTTCTCTGATATGTGGAAGCTAACCCACAATAAGGAGGGGGGATTTAAAAAAGAATAGAAGTTCAGTGGAGTAGACAAAGGGGAATGAAGAGAAGGGTGGGGGATGGGAAAAGGAAAGACAATGGAATGAATCTGACATACTTTTCCTATGTATGTATATGAATATACCACAGTAAATCTCACCATTGAGTACATCCACAAGTAACTAATTAAAAAAAAATAAGTAGGGTAAATGACAGAAAGGTCAGTAGAAGCAAGAAAGTAGGGGTAGGAGGAGTGAAGGTGAAGGAGAGGTATTGGGAACTGAATTAAAACAAGATATATTCCATGCTTTTATATTATGTCAAAATGTATTAAGGGGCTGAGGCTGTGGCTCAGTGGAGAACCCTTGCCTACCATGTGAGAGGCACTGGGTTAAATTCTTATCACCACATACCAATAAATAAAATAAAGGTCCATTGACAACTAAAACTATATTTTAAAAAGTATTCTGTCATGTATAACTAAAAAGAACCAATAATATATATATATATATATATATATATATATATATATATATATATATTTTTTTTTTTTTTTTTTTAAGGGATGGGGAGAGCTGGGGTTGTAGCTCAGTGATTGAGTACTTGCTGGCACTGGGTTCGATCCTCAGCAGCACATAAAGAAAGAAAGAAAGAAAGAAAGAAAACATATTGTGTTCATCTACAACTAAAAAAAAAATTTAGAAAGGGTTGGGGATGTGACTCAGGGATTAAGCCCCGCTGAGTTCAACCCCTGATACTCCCCACCCCCACCCCGCCCAAAAAAGAAGAAAGAAAGAAAAAGAAAAAATATTAAAACTCCTTAAAGCCTAGGTGGTGACACACACCTATATTCCCAGCAACTTGGGAGACTGACACAGAAGAATTGCAAGTTTGAGGTCAGACTCGGCAACTTAGGCTGTTACACAGAATATAAATAAATAAATAAATAAATAAATAAATAGGGCTTGGGATGCAGTTCAGTAGTAGAGCACCCCTGGGTTCATTTCCCAGTACCCCCCCCACAAAAAAAAAAAAAAAACACATCTTTAGCTTTATGTTTACTCTCACCTGTCTTGTTCCCAGGGTTCCTGCTTTTCATTATTTTGTTCAAACTGCTCCCTTTGCCTATGTCTATTCTAGTCTATTCAGCCTGTCCCTACACAAAGTCTTCTCTAATTCCCCTGGCTAAAGATTATCTCTTCATCTTCTGAACTATTTTGGCACTTGAATTTTTTTTATAGAATCTTTTTTTTTGTAGTTGTAGATGGACAGAATCCTTTATTTTATTTGTTCATTTATATGCAGTGTTAAGGATTGAACCCAGTGCCTCACACATGCTGAACTATAGCCTCAGCCCAGCATCATTTTTATTATAGTAACATGCACATGAAATTTTACCATTGCAACATATTCTTAAGTGTACACTTCATTGACATTAAGCACATTTACATTGTTGTGCAACCATCTCCACCAAATGTCTTCAGAACTTCTTCATCTTACTCGGCATATAAGTTTGGTCCTTTATTATGGAATTCATTGCTTTCTGCCACGTGGTATAGTTACTGGTGTATGTGCTGTTAGCATAATTGCAGCCATCTTCCTTTTCCCTACCCCCACTTTATGAATACTGTTCTTATTCCCAAGAATAGAAACTAGCCTGAGATAAAACCTGCTGCCCTGGAGACATGCCAGTCTCTCCCTGTCCTCTCACTGAGAGATAGGAGACAATTTACTGGCCCCTGAGATGGGGACGTACTGGTTTCCCTGTTCTCTCCTTGAGAAGATAAAGGGACATGGTGGTTTCTCTGTTCCCCCTCCGAGAGATAGGAAAACTGCCTGTCTATGTTCCCAAGAAACAAACTTGCCTTCTACAAGATCAGGGGAGGTTTATTATGTCAGTCAAGACTAAACCCGCCCCTAGCACACCGCCATGATTCTAGCCTATAAAAGGTAGCATTCAAGGAGGGGTTGCTGCTGCTCTCCCTCCTTGCTGCTGCTGCTGTCCCTCTCTTTGTGCAGAGCAGCCTTGTCAGGCTCCTGACAATAATCCTGTTTCTTATCCCAGGTGTGTGTGTGATTAGTCCTGCACTACTTTTCTTTCATGTGCCCTCTCTCTTCTGTGGTGCAAACTCATTTACAGCAAGGTCTATATCAAATTCGTTATTATAATTCTTCCAAAACCTTTGGAGCCATCCCTAATTCTTTTCTCTCATATCACACATCCAATACATCAGCAAATCCTATAATTGCTATATTCAAAATATATCCTGAGGGGCTGGGGTTGTGGCTCAGTGGTAGAGCACTTGCCTAACATGTGTGAGGCACTGGATTCGATTCTCAGCACCATGTATAAACAAGTAAATAAATAAAGGTCCATCAATAACTAATAATATATATATCCTGAATATCACTAATTCTCATCAACTCCACTATTACTTTACTCCATCAAGTCATCTCTCCCTTGTAATATAATAGCCTCCCCATTGGTCTTCCAGCTTATTTCCTTGTCCCTCTCCTATCTATTCACACAGCTAACAGAGTTATACTCCTAAAACATAAATCAGATAATTTCTCTGCTCAGATTTCTTCATTAGCTTCCCATTTCACTCTAAGTAAAAGCTATAGATTTATAATTAGCTAAAAAAGGTACAGTGCTGGCTACTGGGATGACCCCTAATGTTCTTCCTCTCTTGCTAGTCATGCTCTTGTGATTTCTTTTCTGCATTGAACTAGAGCTGACCTGTGTTAAGTTGTAGAATATGGTACAAATGAGTGCAAGTGAGCTGGGTGTGGTGGTACACATTTGTTATCCCAGGTACTCTGGAGGCTAAGGCTATCCCTGAGTCCAGAAGTTTAAGGCCAACTTGGACAACAGTCTATAAAAATATAAAAATAGTTTTAGTTTTAAGTTTTATTTATTTATTTATTTTGCAGTACTAGGGATGGATCCCAGGAGCACTGTATCACCAAGCTACACCTCCATCCCTTTTTATTTTTATTTTTTTTTTATTTTCAGACAGGGCCTCCCTAAGTTGCTGAGGCTGGCCTCAAACTTGTCATCCTATTACCTCAGCCTCTTGATTTGCTGAAATTATAGGCACATGCCACCACACCTGGCTTAAAAATAGCTTTTAGAAAGGATGTTACTACAGCTATTAGACAATAAGGTTTTTTGGGGGGTGTGGGGAGGTGGAGGTATTGAAGCTAGGTGTGCTTTACCACTGAGCTACATCCTCAGTTCTTTTTATTTTGCAATAGAGTCTTGGTAAATTGCTGAAGTCAGCTTTGAATTTATGATCCTCCTGCCTCAGTATTCTGAGTTGCTGGGATTACAGGCGTGCTTTACTATGCCTGGCTATATAGCAATTTTTCTGTATTCAGAAGAAGTAGCAGTATCTTGTCCCTCATCATTTTTGTTAAAATCACAGAAGGAAAAGTAAAGCATATTTTTGTCCACAGAGTTCATTAAGTAAGCCAGGATCATGGACTGGGGATCCAACTTAGTGGAAGAGTGCTTGCCCAGTGGGTGAAAGGCCCTGGGTTCCATCTTTGGCACCACATAAAACAAAAACAACAAAAATGAAACTAGTCTGGGCACCATAGTGAGACACAGCCTCAAACAAGAAAAAATACTGGTGGAAGCGATGTTGTGTGACTTACAAGGCTAGGTCATAAAAAGCATTGTGGTTTTCTGCCTTCTGTCTGTTAGGTTGGTTACTCTGGGAGAAACCAGGCATCATGTCATGAGGATACCCAAATAAGATGTGAAAAGGCCCACACAGGGAGAAACTGGGTTTTTCCCTCTCTTCTTCTCCCCCTCCCCTAACAGATACCACCAGCTTGCCAGCCCTGTGAGTAATCCACCTTAGAAGGGGATCTTCAGGCCCAGACCTCAGATTACTGCAAACTCTGGAGACCCAGAACCAGAACTAATAGCCAAGCCACTCTTGAATACCTGTGTATTGTTTTCTTTTTTTTTTTTTGAGAATTTTAATATTTATTTTTTAGTTATTGGCGGACACATCTTTGTTTGTATGTGGTGCTGAGGATCGAACCCGGGCCTCACGAATGCCAGGCGAGTGCGCTACGGCTTGAGCCACATCCCCAGCCCTGTGTATTGTTTTCAATGGCTAAATTTTATGGCAGTTTGTTATACAACAATAGATAATTAATATAAAGACATTATTATTAATAATAATATTAGAGATTGAGCCCAGGGGCACTTTACTGAATCCCAGCCACTTAAATTGGAGGATGGGCAGTTGGTACTGGGGATTGAACTCAGGGGCACTTGACCACTGAGCCACACCCTCAGCCCTATTTTGTATTTTATTTAGAGACAGGGTCTCACTGAGTTGCTTAGCACCTCGCTTTTGCTGAGGCTGGCTTTGCTCACAATCCTCCTGCCTCAGCCTCTTGAGCTGCTGGGATTACAGGCATGTGCTACCATGCCTGGCTAATTTTTTCCCTAAATTTGAGATAGCATCTAAGTTGCTTAGGGCCTTGCTAAATTGCTCAAGCTGGCCTCAAACTTGAAATCATCTTGCCTCAGCCTCTCAAAGTGCTGGGATTATAGGCCTGCACCACTGCACCTGGATGCTACACAGTCTTGATTTTTGTTACCTTTATATCCTTATCCCCTCCCCCTTGGTCCTTTAGCTTTCCTGCCTTAGTGCCTTTGCACCCATTGTTCACTCTTCCACAAACACTGCCCCCAATATATCCATGGTATGTCCCCTCCTTCAAGTTTTTGCTTAATTGTCACCTCCAAAAGGCCAACAGTGACCATCATATTTAAAATTATAGTCTCGGGCTGGGGATGTGGCTCAAGTGGTAGCGCGCTCGCCTGGGTTCGATCCTCAGCACCACATACAAACAAAGATGTTGTGCTTGCTGAAAACTAAAAAATAAAGATTAAAAAATTCTCTCTCTCTGTGTCTCTCACTCTCTCTTTAAAAAATAAAAATAAAAAAAAATAAAATTATAGTCTCTAGGGCTGGGGATGTAGCTCAGTTATAGAACACTTGCCTAGCATGTATAAAGTCCTGGGTTCAGTCTTCAGCACTGCCAAACCAACAAATGTGCAAAACCAATGAACCAACAAATGAATAAAATTACAGCTCCTCCTCCTATCAATCCTAATCTCTTTTTTCCTGTTCTATATTCTCCCTTTTCCATGGCATCTACCACTTTCTAACATGCCATATGGTTCTCTTACTTATTTCTTTATCATTTATCTCTCCTTCCCACTTCTACTAGAATACAAGCTCTAAGAGTGCATGAGTCTTTGTTTTGTTCCCACCCATATATTCCAAGTGCTTAGAATAATGTTTGACACAGCATATGGGCTCAGAAGTACATGTTGAATGAGCGAATAAACATTTCATGAACATGCTAGACTCTTGGTTAATACTTGTTGGGTGAATTGTCAATAGAGATATATAAATGCTGAGGGCCATTACCAAGTAGAAATGACGCATCGAAATTTCCTTGCCAGCGTACCCCATGTTAATTTCGCTGTTGACCTTGCATGTGTATTTGAGAAAGGTGACCCTGCTCAACGACCAGGGTGGATCCAGGATTAGGGTGTGTCCTGCAGTTTGAGGAAGTATCCCGCTCCTTGGGTTAAGGGCGTTCCCAGTTTAAGACCTTGGATTTTAGGGAAGTTCCATGTTGAGGATTATTGCTGCTGGAATTAGGGCGTTCCTGCTGCCTGAGCTCCCGTTGAGTTCTCGTGAGATTCAGAGAACATTTTGGGAAGAAAGCCTCGTGGAGTAGGTGAATTGGGTGGCAGCAGAACTGGGATTGCCCCAGAACGTGTGTGGAGGCCGGTGGGAGTTCCGGAATAAAGAATTGCTGTTTGAATCTACAAAGCTGTGTGGTGGCTCGTGATTCTGTGCCCAGCCAAGACTGCGGCATATAAACATACCTGGGGAATGGTGTCTAGGTTTATTTTCAGGGAGATGTATAGGTGTGAGATTAGGGGAAAAAACATACACAAGGATATTTGTTTGTAATTGTTTTTTTCTTGTACACTTTACAACTAATCTACATCCACAGTCCTTTATTTTTGGTACTGGGGATTGAACCCAGAGTTGTGTTACCACTGAAGTATATCCCCAGTCCTTTTAATTTTTTAAATTTAGTTATAGGTGGACACAATATCTTTGTTTTATTATATGTGGTGCTGAGGATCAAACTCAATGCCTCACGCATGCCAGGCGAGTGCTCTACCTCTGAGCCACAACCCCAGCCCCTTTATTTTTTTTAATTTTGAGACAGGGTGTCACTAAATTACTTAGCACCTCCCTAATTTGCTGAGGCTGACCTCAAATTTACAATCCTCCTGCCTCTGCCTCCCAAATTCCTGAGATTATAGGTGTTCACCACTGCACCTGGCTATTTTTTGTTTTGAGATAAGGTCTTGCTAAATTGCTGAGGCTGGCCTCAAACTTGCAAACCTTTTGCCCCAGGCTTTCCAGTCCTTAGAATTACAGGTGTTCTCTACTAAACTGCTGTGATTGGTTTTGAATGAGGAGAAAAGACTAGACGTGTGTCTGTAATTCCAGCTACTTGGGAAGATGAGATAGGAGGATTGCAAATTTGAGGTCAACTTGGGCAATTTAGCAAGACCTTGTCTCAAAAAATAAAAAGAGTTGGGGATTGGGGGCTGGGAGTGTGGCTCAGTGGTAGAGTGCTTGCCTATCACATGTGAGGCATTGGGTTCCATCCTCAGCACCACATTAAAAAAATAAATAAAATATAAAGTTATAAAAAAAAAGAGAGCTGGGGTTAGTTCAGTGGTAAAGTACCCCTGGACTTAGTCCCCAATATCAGCGGGGAGGGGGGAGAGGAAAGAAATAGAAAGGAAGAAAAAGACTGAGAGGTGTTAGATTAAAACATGAAAATTGCCAATGTTCCAATACCAATGTTGCAAACAGCAATTTAATATACTTCCACATAACAGGAGATAGGAAAATTGATGGCATAAAGGCTCAGAGGAAATAAGAGATGGAATGAAGCTTGAATAGAGGCATTAACTATGAACAGAAGAAAGAACATAACCTTAGAGATTGAAGGGCACAAGATGTAATAAGTCAAGAGGAATTTGAGGGTGATCACCACACCTCCATGCCAATTGGATTCTATGGAAAGAAAAAGGTGTAGTTATCTACTAAGGGAAATAACAGAGGTTTAGCACTAGAACCCTTTTTACAAAAAAGGGTTTAACTTATCATTGTAAGTTAAAGTCCAAATAAACAGAGTAGATAAGCACAGCTACTTCAAGTGAAGGGGTGTGGTGTGAGCTCTAACTTGCAAGCCTTACCCTCAGAGCCATTGGCTTGATGCACTTCTTGGCACATAGGGTTGCATTCATGCAGAGGATTGTTCCTGACTCATCAGTCAGAGAACAGCCTTTGTAAAGATATTTCATGTCAAATAGCTTCTATGTGCAGCATCTGCCTCTCAGTCTCCTGACTTTTACTCTAGTGTATGGATCACTGACCTCTCACTCTTTCCTTGCTGCCAGAAAGAATGCAGCTGTAATTTCCTCTCCTTGTGTAGTCATAAAATGTTTGCCCTTATCTTGTGCTAGTAAAACTAGCATCTGCAGCCAGCCCTCACTTTCCTTTCTCTGCCTTTATCTTCTGGGGACCCTGTCATACATAAGAGACTTGTTGATTGTTTGAGTGGTGGCAGAAGAGTACATCATCATATCAAGCTAATGGAAACTTCCATGTGGAAAATGACAAAAAAATTTTCTCTCCTTTCTTCCTTTTTTCTTCCTTCTTCCTTCCTTCTTTCCTTCCCTTTGCAACACTAGGGATTCCACCTAGGGCACGCTATCACTGAGCTATACCACCAGTCATTAATTTTAAAAAAATTGAGACAGGGTCTTGGTAAATTTCCTAGGTTGGCCTGGAACTTGCCTCAGCCTCCCGAATCCCTGGGATTACAAGTGTGCAACACCATATCCACCTTCCTCCTGGCCTTTCTATATACTAATCTATTCTTATGGTTATAGCCAATCTATTCAGTGTGCAAAAAGTCAACAATCCAACAACAATGTCAGTGTAAGAGAATTGTCATCGTGTATGTGGAGTTGCCAGGGGTGAAAGCTAGGTCCAGTGGAGAGGTTGGCATGTTGGAGGAATGCTCACTTAGGATGGTAGTGGGAGGAGTGTTTAGAGAGGTAGACTATGAGCCAGAAGCCAAAGACCCGAAAGGATTCAAGGGAGTGTCCTGAATGTGGATAATGATAGTAAGTATCTGAGTGTTTACCATATGTCAGTCACTGTCTTAAGTGCTTGGCACACCTTATCTCTCATAATCTTCTCAGTAACTCTATTGACCTGTGTTCTTATTCTTGTTCTTTTTTTTTTTTTTTTTTTTGCACTAGGGATTGAAGCCAGGACACTCATTCTACCACTGAGTACATGCCCAGCCTTTTTGTTTTTGTTTAGCTGTACTGGGGGTTGAATCCAGGGCTTTGTATATGATAGGCAAAAGCTCAACCACTGAGCTATATCCCCAGCCCTAACCCTTTTTATTTTTTCTTTTTAATTCAGGTCTTATTAAGTTGCCCAGGCTGGCCTTGAATTTGAGATTCTCCTGCCTCAGCCTCTCAGAGTGCCTCAACTACAGTATCTGACTTTTATTCTTGTTTTGATTCAGAACCTAGAAGGGTGCTTATATATAGTTGGTACTTAAGCCATGTCAGGTTGCTCCTCTATCTAAATCCCTGCAGTGGTGGGTGCAAACACAGGAAGGAGGCAAGAACAGGGCTGTGGGAACCAGAGCAAGGGCCCAGGGCCCAGATCAGAACTGTCTCCCCCAAAGATTCCATCTTTTTCTTTTTGATTTTTCTTTCTTTATTTGTGGTGGTGGATATGGAATCTAGGGCTTCAAGCATGCTAGGCAAGTACTGTACCACTGAGTAACACCCCAAGAATTCAGACTTGAAGGACAATCAAGAGTTATTTAGACGAAGTAGTGGGAGTAAAGCATTCTAAAATAAGTCGGCATGTGCCAATGCATAGAAGTGGAGCAAAATAACATGTAGTGGGAAATGGCAGTTAATACCTTATGGAGCTGGGCTTGGTGGCACATGCCTGTAATCCCAGTACTCAGGAGGCCGAGGCAGGAGGATCCCAAGTTTGAGTTCAAGACACTATCTCAAAATAAAATTAAGAAAATTGAAAGGGCTATGGGTGTATCTTAGAAGTAGAACTCTCCTGGGTTAAATCTCTAGTATTACAAGGAAAAAAAAATCTCAGTAACAACAACAACAAAAACCTTATGGCTGGAGTGTAGCTGCTAACATTTACTGAATGTTTATTATGTTTATTATGTTCACAGTGTATTAAATGTGTTACATAGTGAAAAAGATTCTCTCCTTGACCAAACCTGAGTCAGACTCTTCTTTCTTTCTGACTAGGCTTTGAAATGGGACTGTGTCCTAGGTTCACTTAGTCCAGTTTTCTGCTGAGTCTGTTTAGTAAAAATACCACACCCTTAGCAGCAGATCACCCTCGATATCTGATCAAATTCCTCATCCCCTGTGGAGAGCAGTGATTTGAATCATAGTTTGTCTGATTTTCGTGGCTGTGTCTGTCCTGGGAGCTGCCTGTGCCAAGGTGCAGTTGAAGATGCTCCAGTTACTATGGCAACACTGGCCAGGGGTGGCTACATGCAAAGGCACATGGCTCTATCAGTCAAGGCCTTGAGTTCAGCACCTTCTCTCAGGGATAGAAGATTCTGAGTAAAACAAGATGACCCTTATGTCTTGCCAGGCCTGCATCCTTCATATTGCCTGCTTTGCTGAAACTTTCCCACAAAGTTTTTTTTTTTTTTTTTTTTTTTGATGATTAAACCCATATAATAAACTTGCTGAGCTAGTTCTGAGTCAGTCAAGCCTCACCAGGGCTTGGCTACCCACCTGGCCCTAGATTTTTCTCCCTATGTGTATCTGTCTTTTCTTTATCCCCATCACTCCTGCACATCTGGTATCTCCTTAATTTATAGCCACAGCTGAAGGGGATGGGAGGGTCACAGCCATCCCCTACTCATCACTCTGGTCTACCTCCAGCAGGAATCCTGTTGCATCTACCTAGAAAAATTTCTCTAGTATTAGTATGTCCTCTTAGTAATTTTCTATCCACTGACCCCTACAACATTTCCTTATTTATTTTTATGTGGTGCTGAGGATTGAACCCAGTGCCTTGCATATGTTAGGCTGGTGCCCTACCACTGAGCCACAGCCCTCTACCCCATTTCTTGTCTTTCCACTTTTCCTTGCTGTATTTGGAATTTAATGTAATCTCTCCCCTCTACTGAAAATCCCATTGTAGTTGTTCCTATACATATTGTGATAGTCCTGAATAAAGTATATTCTTTAACAAATATGAAAAAAAAATTAACAATAGACAGTTACCCTTAGTCTTCATGCAAACTTATAAAGGAAGTAATTTGTTATACCCATTTTACAATAAGAATACTGGGGATAGAGAGTCTAGGTTGCCCAAGGTCTCAAAACAAGAAATTGGTAGTGGTATTAGTAACTGATGCAGGGATGAAAAAACTTTGATAGGGAACTGAAGCTCTAGAGAGGTAGTCAAGACAAGGGTAAAATTCTTTTGTCTTAGTTGTTTGGGCTACCATAACAACAGACCAGAAATACTGTAGCTTAAACAACAGAAATTTATTTTGTCTCAGTTCTGAAGTATGGAATTATAAGATCAAGGTGGTAAGATGACTTAGGAGACCATTGCAGTGACCCTAAAAATGAGGAAGATTCCAGCAGAGACAGTGGCCGTGTGAATGAACTGTAAAGGCATGTTTTTAAGAGTTGTGGGAGGAAGTAAAGGAAGGTATAAGTGAAAGAGCAGATTTACAATCTAAGCCAGGACCCTTTAAAGATGCATCCCAAAAGCCTTATGGAATTTGCACTTATCATTGGCTACTCCTAGTTACAAAGAAGAATAGAATGGAAAGTGTACTCTTTTTGTTTTGTTTATTTGCAGTGCTGGGGATCATTCAAGGATTCATGCATGCTAGGCAGGTGCTCTACTGTTGAGCTACATCTCTAAACACCCAAGTGTCTTTTATCTGGCCACATTACCAACTAGAATAAATCAATACTTTTGGGAGAGAGAAGGGAAATTGCATGGAAATGGAAGGAGACCCTCATTGTTATACAAAATTACATATAAGAGGATGTGAGGGGAAAGGGAAAAAAATCAAGGGAGAGAAATGAATTACAGTAGATGGGGTAGAGAGAGAAGATGGGAGGGGAGGGGAGGGGGGATAGTAGAGGATAGGAAAGATAGCAGAATACAACAGTCACTAGTATGGCAATATGTAAAAACGTGGTTGTGTAACTGATGTGATTCTGCAATCTGTATGCGGGGTAAAAATGGGAGTTCATAACCCACTTGAATCAAATGTATGAAATATGATATGTCAAGAGCTTTGTAATGTTTTGAACAACCAATAAAAAAAATAAATCAATACTTTTTGGGTTTTGTAAGGCGTGGGGAATTGAATCCAGGGGGGCTCTTAACCACTGAGACACATCCGTAGCTCTTTTTTAATATCTTTTTTTTTTGGGGGTGCTGGGGATTGAACCCAGGGCCTTGTGCAAGCAAGGCAAATATTCTACCAACTGAGCTATATCTCCAGCCCCCCTTTTTATATCTTATTTAGGGACAGGATCTCACCGAGTTGCTTTAGTGCCTTGCTAAGTTGCTGAGGCTGGCTTTGAATTCATGATCCTCCTGCCTCAGCCTCCCAAACCACTGGGATTGTAGGTGTGTGTGTGCCACCATACCTGGCCAGAATAAATCAATATTCTGTTGAGAAGGAAGAAATTATGAATTTTGGATAGGTAACCAGCTGTCTGCCACAATATTTATGGATTGGCAAACTTAATATTATACAGATATTTTTCTCAAATGAATCCAAATAAACATCCTGCATAATAGTAATAAAAATTTCAAAGAGACTTTAACGAAATTTGACTAAATAATTCTAAAATTCAAATGGAAGAACATACAGACAAGAATAACCAAAATAATTTTGAAGAAGAGGAACAAGGTGGGGAAGACTTGCTGGATAGCAAGATTATTATAAAAGCTACAGTGATTTAGACAACACGGTGTAGCTCAAACACAGGCAAATAGACCAAACAAACTAATGAAGCAGAAAGGAATGCCTGAAACAGACCCACATACTTTTGTATGGAAACTTGATATATGACCAATGTGCATAACAAATTAGTGATGAAAGAATGGGTGAGCCAGTCAAGAAATGTTGCTATCTCACGATCACATGGAACATTCTGTAGGAGAGGTCATATGATAGGCCACAAAACAAGTCCCAACACATTTTTAAAAATTGAAATCACATCAAGAATCTTTTCCAGGGCTGGAGTTGTGGCACAGTGGTAGAGCACTTGCCTAGCATATGTGAGGCCCTGGGTTCCATCTTTAGTGAGTTCAAAGCTATACTCAGCAAAAGTAAGGCACTAAGAAACTCAGTGAGACCCTGTCTCTAAATAAAATGAAAAATAGGGCTGGGGATGTGGCTCAATGGCTGAGTGACCCTGAGTTCAATCCCTGGTACTCCCCCCCAAAAAAACTCAAAGATTCCATCAAATAACTGTTAAAACTAATAAATGAATTCACCAAATTTGCAGGATATAAAATTATCATAAAAAGTAGTAGTATTGTTATATGCCAATATGGAATTATCTCAAGTAGAAATCAAGTAAGCAATTCCATTTGCAATAGCTATAAAACAATAAAATATCTAAGAATAAATTTAACCAAACAGGAGAAAGAAATATTAAAAGAGACATTGAAAATTGTAAAATATTGATGAAATAAATTGAAAAGTACACAAGAAAGGATGGAAGGACATCCTGTGTTCATGGATTGGAACACATAAAAATAAATGGAATAGGCTTGAGGCATGTGTCCATCTACAAATAAAAAAAGTATTTTAAGAAAAGAAAATAAAGAGGAAATTCTTCAGGACATTGAAATGGACTAGAAT
Source organism: Spermophilus citellus (assembly GCF_964194105.1). Classification (NCBI taxonomy): domain Eukaryota; kingdom Metazoa; phylum Chordata; class Mammalia; order Rodentia; family Sciuridae; genus Spermophilus; species Spermophilus citellus. The sequence continues at coordinate 120,698,404 of NC_138190.1, read as the reverse complement.
TTTGTTGACAATACCCCAAAAGCACAGTAAACAAAAACAAAAATAGATAAATGGGATTACACCAAGCTAAAAATCTTTAGTACAGCACAGAAAATAATCAACAGAGTAAAGAAACAACCTACAGATTGGGAGAAAATATTTATAAACTATACATCTGACAAAGGGTTAATATCCAGGATATATAAGGAATTTAAAAAGCTCAATAGCATAAAACAAATATACTGATTTTAAAAATTGCAATAAGCCTAAATAGACATTTCTCAAAAGAAGACATTTGAGTGAAGCTGGTTGCAGCAGGGCGTGCCTGTAATCCCAGAGACTTGGGAAGCTGAGTCAGGAGGATCGTAAGTTTCAGGCAAGCCTCAGCAATTTAGTGAGACCCTATCTTAAAAATATAGGAAGGACTGGGGATGTAGTTCAGTGTTAAAGCGCCCCTGGGTTCCATCCTTAGTATACCACAAAAACAAACAAACCCATAAAGAGATATCACCTCTGTCTAGTAAGAATGGCTATTATCAAAAAAGACTAAAGACAACAAGTGCTAGCAAGGATGTGAAGAAAAGGGAATTCTTTTTTTGAGTGGGAGGCACCAGGGATTAAACCCAGGGGTACTTCACTACTGAGCTACATTCCCAGTCTTTTGTAAAAAAAAAATAAATAAATAAATTTTGAGATAGGGTCTTGCTAAGTTGCTTAGGGTCTCACTAAGTTGTTTATGGTCTCACTTACTTAGGGCCTTGGTAAGTTGCTGAGGCTGGACTTGAACTTGTGATCCTCCTCCATCAGCTTTCAAGTCACTGGGATTATAGGTATTAACCACTGTGCCCAGCAAAAAAAGGAAATTCTTGTATGTTGTTTGTGGGAATGTAAATTAGTATGGCCATTGTGGAGAAAAGTATGAGGCTCCTCAAAAAATTAAAAATAGTATTACCATATGACCCAGCAACCCCACTTATAGATGTATATCCAAAGAAATTGAAATCATTGTGTCAAAGACACATCTGCACTCCCATGTTCATTACAGCACTCTTCACAATAGCCAAGAAATGGAAACAATTCAAATGTCCATCAACTGATAAATCGATAAAGAAAATGTGGTCTGTATACACAAAGGAATACTATTCAGCCATAAAAAGAAAGAAATCTTGTCATTTGCACCAACATGGATAGAACTGGAGATCACTTATAAGTGATATAAACTAGGCACAGAAAGACAAATATTACATGACCTCACTTACATATGGAATTTAAAAAATTGATCTCACAGAAGTTGACAATAGAACATTGGTTACCAGATGCTGGGTAGATTGGGAAGGGGGTGGACAAGGAAAGGCTGATGGATGTGTACTGTGTTATAGTTAGATAGGAGCAAGAAATTCTGTTACAGGAGGTTGATATTTTACTGTGGACTGATCCTTGATCCTTGGGTGAAATGCCTGAAATCAGGGCAATTACCCTGGTGCAGAAACAGAAGTACAGCAAGACAGAAATAGTTTTTAGATCAGCTTTACTATAAGATGAGGGAAAGGCAAGAGAAAGTGAAATACACCCTGCAGAGATGGGTAGGGATAGAAATGGGCCAAAATGCCTAGGGTTTTTGCTTCCATTAGGACAGGGCATAGAAACTTTGCAGTGGTGTGAAACCTTGGGATGGCAGGTAGCCACACCTCTTTGGGGCTGGTACTTTGTGTAGCTGTTGCCCATTTGGGGAAGTCATATATCTGTGCTGTGTTAAAATGGTGTGGCCTGAGTACTTGAGTCAATTTGCCCTCTCTGGACTAGCGCCGCTAGTGGAAGGTCATATAACAGTCAATGACTCTTGTCAAAGGTTGTGGGTACATGTGTGACTTTGGGGACTTTTGTGTGCCCGTAGCCCGTAAATCTATGGAAGATGGTGCTGGGTGTCTTTCTGGAATGTGGCGGAAGACTGATACTTGTGGGTCAATCCCCAGCCAGAGTCCCATAGCTGTTCTTCTCTCTCATCTCTGCCTTCTTATATTCCCAATCATCTCTAGCTAACTAAGTCAACAGTGTGCTATTGCACAATGGGATGACTATAGGTACCCGTACTATGTATTTCGAAAAGCTAGAAATAAGATTTTGAAAGTTTTTACTATAAAGATATAAAGATTTGAACTATAAAGTTCAATCCCTGGTACCCCTCCAAAAAATGAAACCTAAACACTATAGTGATTTGGTTACCACTATCATCCATGTAAAAATTAAGGAATACAACTTAGCAAAGCCCTAAGCAACTCAGCAAGATCCTGTCTCAAAAAAAAAAAAAAAAATGCTGGGCATTTTGCTCAGTGGTTAAGTGCCCCTGGTTCAATCCCCAGTACCAAAATAAGTAAATAAAATACATAAATTATGGGACTAAATTCTGTGTTAACAGCTAGGAAGTTTATATATATATATATATATATATATATATATATATAATTATATATATATAATTTTTTCCTTTAATTCATTTTTCTATTCCACCTCCCTATTCAATTTTATCTTTTTTTTTTGTTCCAGGGATTGAACTCAGGGGCACTCAACCACTGAGACACATCCCCAGCCCTATTTTGTATTTTATTTAGGGACGAGGTCTCACTGATTTTGTTATTGCCTCACTTTTGCTGAGGCCGGCTTTGAACTTGCAAGCCTCCTTCCTCAGCCTCCAGAGCTGCTGGTTACAGGCATGTGCCACCCTGCCCAGCTCATAGTCCTTTTTATTTTGAGATAGTCTCTCCCTAAATTGCTCAGGCTGGCATTGAACTTCTAATCCTCCTGCCTAAGCCTTCAGTGTCTCTGGGATAACAGATGTGTGCCACTGTGCCAAGCTCCCATTATAGTATTTTAGAACAAAGTGCTTCTATCCTAACTTTAAGTACATTTTTTGTGCTTTAAATACATTTTCATTAAAACTTTGGATCTGCTGATTTCAGTTCATTCAATTTATGGAAAATGTCTACCATGTAATCTAATTGGCAGAGTCGGTCCTACTCTTAAAAAAAAAAAAAAAAACTGTCAAGTAAGACATATTGTTTTTAAAAGTATGAGTTTGTTTTTCACTTCCAATAAAAATATGTTGATGCATTCTTTGTAACAACTATTGCATTTTGAATTCTGAGATAGATGAAGCACAGAGTCTTGCCACTAATTTGTTGCCTGGATGAAATAAGGCTCTGTCACCTTCAGAATGTCTTACCAAAATGCTCTTGTTTTTTACTCATGGGCCTATCTCTCAGGAACAGAGAAAGACATAAGAATTTTATTAGAAGAGGCTTTCTCAGCACCAGTAATTTATGTCCTTTCCCACTTACGTATTATTATAAAAAATTTAAACAAATAGATAAGTTGACAGAATTATACACAATTATCCATTATTTCCACCTAGATTCTACAATTAGAATTTTGTGATTTTCTTTCTTACCTGTCTTTCCTTCTACTCATGTCTTTATCCATCCACTAAACTATTTTGTTTTTATGCATTGAAAAGTATGTTTCAGATATTAATATTGTTTACTTCTAAATACATCAGCATGCAAATTATTTACTTTGCTCTCCCTTCCCACCACCATGTTTTGGAGGTAGTTGAGTATCAGTCCCACCCAGAAGCAATTACTCTTCTGATTTTTCCACTGGAAATAAGTTATCCTCATCTGACAATTTCATAAAAATACAGTATGTACACTTTAGAACATTAGTATTTTAATTTGCCTCTTTGTTTGACTCACCAGAGCTTTCACACTTGGAGTAATGAACAATACCGATTAAAGTTGGGAAAAAGTGATACAAGTAGTTGTGCAAGGAAAGGTATGGGAAAGGAACCCCAGAATGAGGCCACCACACAGGCATTCTGGGATACTTCAGTTTGGGAGAAGAGGAGATATGGAGCTGGGTATTGTGGAGCATGCCGGTAATCCCAGTGACTTGAGAGGGTGAGACTGGAGGATCACAAGTTTGAGGCCAGCCTCAGCAACTTAGTGAGGTTCTAAGCAACTTAGTGAGACCCTGTCTCTAAAAAAAAAGAAAAAGAAAAAGAAAAAAAAGACTGGAGATCTGGCTCAGTGGTGAAGTGCTTCTGGGTTCAATCCCCAGTACTAAAAATAGAAAAAAAGAAAGAAAAGAAAAGAGGAGATAATAGAAGTTGAGGATATAGAAATCAAGTCCATCAAAGCCATTCATACACTTGAACTTCATAGACAGTCTTCTTAGTAACCCTTGGGATTGTGTACCTCAGATTGAATACCACTGTCTTAAATAAGATGAATAAAGTACAAACTGTAAAAGAAAAAAATAATGAATTCAACTACATTAAAATTTAAAACTTCTGCATAAGAATAAACACTATAAACAAAGTGAAAAGACAAGATATTTACAACATGTAAGAGACACATTATTACTATCAGAAATAAGAGCATTAAGAAAAAAAGAATTAAGGACAAACAACTCAGTTGAAAAATGAACAAAGGATATGAATAAAAAGTGTACAAAATGAAATATGTGTTCTATAAAGATATGTTCAATTTAACTAGTAAGCAGTGAAATGAAAATTAAACAATAAACCAAAGAAAGATGAAAGGATATATCCACAAAAAGACTTTACACAAATATTAATAGCAGCTTCATTCATAAAAGCCAAAAACTGAAAAGAGACCAAGTGTTCATTGCTGGAAAAATGCGTAAACAATATTCTAATCAACAGTAAAGGGGAACAAACTACTGATGGTGGCACATTTTGGCAATCCCCACAATTTTGGATAGTGAGGCAGAAAGATCCCAACTTTGAGGCCAGCCTCAGCAATTTAGCAAGGCCCTTGGCAATTTAGCTAGAGTCTGTCTTAAAAAAAAAAAAAAAAAAAAAAAAAAAAGGACAGGCTCAGTGGCAAACACCTGTAATCCCAGCAGCTTGGGAGGCTGAGGTAGAAGGATCACAAGTTCAAAGCCAGCCTCAGCAAAAGCAAGGTGCTAAGCAACTCAGTGAGACCCTGTCTCTAAATAAAGTACAAAATAGGGCTGGGGAGTGGCCTCAGTGGTTGAGTGTCCCTGAGTTCAATCCCTGGTACTAAACAAAATAAAACAACAAACCATAAACAAAAAAGGGCTGGGGTTGCAGCTTAATGACAGAGTGCTCCTGAGTTCAATCCACAGTATCCCCCCAAAAGAAACTACTGTTTAATGTAAGAACCTGGATGAATCTCAAAACATTATACTGAGTGAAAGAAATTATCTGCAAAAGAGTACATTTTGTGGGCTGGGTTGTAGCTCAGTGGTAAAGTGCTTGCCCCGCACATGTGAGGGACTGGGTTTGATCCTCAGCACCACATAAAAATAAATTATTAAATAAAAGGTATTGTGTCCTTCTACAACTAATTATATATAGATAGTATTCAGAATAGACAAAAATAGTATATTCTGAAAAAATATATATAAAATCCAAACAGTATTGTTTGATGGGATTGGGCTCAGAAATTGGCTGGAAGGGCAACTAGGTAATCTTCTGGGAGCAATGATAGTGTTGTATATTTTGATGAAGGTTTGGTTCATACAGGTGTTTATAAATTTGTTAGAACTCAGAGAATATATAATTATTGTTTGGGTATTTGATTATAAATAAATTTTGCCTTAAGAATTTGTAAGCAAACGTCAAACTCTAAATGATGTACATGCTTATACTTATGGGTGAAGTATACCAGTGTTTATAACTTGCTTTGAAATATATAACAAAATATTATAGATTGAATTATGAATATTGAGCCATAACCTGGAGTTGAACTTTTGTATATGTTTAAATGTTTTAATAATAAAGTATGGGGGGAAACAATCATCATCCGACTGGTAGAAAAGAGAACCAACAGTATCAAGTGTTGAAAATATAGTGAAATGTAGTGGAAGTACCAACTGGCAAAACCACTCTTGGAGAGTAATCTAGCATTATCTTGCTACACCCTCAGTCCTGACAAACAACATCTGATAGCCATTCAACTGGGGGCTATGAAGCTCAGTGGTAGAGTGCTTGCCTAACATGCATGAAACCCTGGGTTCCATCCCCAGCACTGCAGAAAACAAAACAGAACAAAAACACTCCACTCAGAATCCACTCAAGAGTCACACATTGCATTTAGTTCTCATTTCATTTAATCTCAAATCTAATGTTTCACAGCCATTTTTTTTTTTTTTTGGTACTGGGGATTGAACCCAGGGTGCCTTATTCCTGAGATATACCCCCAGACCTTATTATTTCTTATTTTGAGTCAGGGTCTCACTGTGTTTGCTGAGGGTCTTGTTAAGTTGCTGAGGCTGGCCTTGGACTTGTGATTCTCCAGTCTCAGCCTCCCCAGTCACTGGGTTTATAGATGTGTGCCATTGCACCTGGCCTCCTTTATTTATTTATTTATTTATTTTTATCATTTGTTACTACCAATATAGACTGATGATAAATACTAGTTTGTTGCTCAAATTATCCAGCTTTAGCTCAAAGGAGTTATTTCATCTAACTCTTGTGCCCCTTTATACACTTCCATCATTGTGGGTTTTCTTTTTCTTTCCCCCTCTTTTTAAAATTTAGTAATTCCTTGCTTTTGGGCCATTCACAATGATCCAAACTCTTCTTTTATATTTTCTTCTCTATTTCTAGAATCAGCCATTTTCTCCTCAAAGCTGTGTTTGCTTTTATTGGAGAATGGTATTAGAAACCAACGTGTGAGTGCTAGATGTACTTGTTGCTACTGGGTTGTCATTGCGTCTAAACTCTTTCAGTTGACAGAGCAAGGAGATATATATATATATATATATATACACTAAACCATTGTATATACATATTCATAAATATTTTGTATGTAAACATCAGTATCTATATTAAGTTGAAGATGAGTTCATACTGTCATGGGCCAGGTTATATGGGCAATGATCAAAAAGATACTATTTTATCCTGAGGCTCCATGTTGTGTAAGAAATGCTTCTCTGGTGGGAAAACCCCACCTCTGTACCCACCAACATTTGCTTAGCATAGCATATTTGGCAACACAAATGGCAATTCTTATACATTGCAGTTGTGCAATGTACCCTAACTGCATAGAATGTAAGAGAATGTTTGTCTAGACATTAGTAACCATTCTTTAAATTTTATTCAACTTGAGCCATTTTGACCCACTTCTCCTTCTGTTTATGATTTTAGATCTCATGCTTTTGTTTATAGTTTTGAATCATAGCAACAGCCACTTATGATTAATGTACTGACAGCTTTACTTGTGGTTCTAAACTATAAAAGAATTGCTCTAACCCCTGGAGGGGATCGAGGAGTGCAGACTTGGTTCCATCTCCTGCACTAAGATTGGCTTGGTGATTTATTACAATCTTGCCATAATAATACTGATGTCTCCAACTCTAATTCATTATCACATAAATCATTCTAGTCTCTTCCTTATCTGTATTCTCACATTCTAATAATGCAAGAAATGACTCCCACCTTACACTTATTTTTTTTCTTTCCCTATTTTTATTAGTGCATTATAGTTGTACATAATGGTGGGATTTGTTATTACATATGAATGCATGCATACAATATAACAATATAATTTGGGTAATATCCACTTCGCTTATTGTTTATTTACAGTTTCAGAATTGTTATATCTCATATTCCAGAAAACAAATTTACTAACCAGAGTACAGTGCTTGCATAGAGTTCATTTTGTCTTTTTTTTTCTTTTGGTTATGAGAATTGAACTCATAACCAAATTGTTGTGTGATATGTAAGTATATTATTTATATAAAACTTTAAAACATACACTACTTTATAATATATAAACTTATAAATATGTATAAAATGTATATTTTTATACATATTTTATAAATATGTATAAAAATGATACATAACCTGCTATAGTTTGGATTTTAAATGCCCCCAAGGCCCATGTCTTGAAAGCTTGCTCCCAAGCCTGTGGTGCTATTGGGAGGTGATAGAACTTTTAGGAGGTAGCGCCTAGTTGGAGGAAGGTCACTGGGAACATGCACTTGAAGGGGATATTGGGACCCTGGCCCCTCGTTTCATCTCTTTCTCTCCTCCCCAGCTGTGCTTAGGTGAGAATCTTTGCTCCACCATGTGCTCCATATTGTGATATGATGCTTTGTAACAGGCCCAAAAGCAGTGAGTCAGTGGCCACAAACTGAAACCTCTAAAGCTATGAACCAAAGAATCTTTCTTTCTTATAAGTTGTTTATGGGGGCTGGGGATGTGGCTCAAGCGGTAGCACACTCGCCTGGCATGCGTGCGGCCTGGGTTCGATCCTCAGCACCACATACAAACAAAGATGTTGTGTCTGCCAAATACTAAAAAATAAATATTAAAATTCTCTCTCTCTCTCCCCCTCTCTCTCAAAAAAAAATAAGTTGTTTATGTCAGGTATTTTGTCACAGTGATGGAAAGCTGACTAATACAATACCAAATTATTTATAGTAGTGATTTTTGGGGAAGGACAGAGGAAATAGGATAGCAGATAGGTAAACAAAGCAACTCATGTCTATCTATAATTTTTTAATCCATAATGTTTTATTCCAAAAACATTTTGAAACAAATATTGTAAATGTTGAGATTTGTTAAAATTGAATGGAAGAAAACAAAAAGAGAAATACTTAGGAATAAAAATTTTTCAAATACTGGGGTTTGAACCCAGGGATACTGTACCACTGAGCTATATACCCAGCCCTATTGATTGATTGATTGATTGATTGATTGAGTGTGGTTCTGGGGATCAAACTCAGGGATTCATGTAGCCTAAGCAAACACTTTACCAATGAGTCGCATCCCTCAGCTCTCCCCCACTTTTATTTTTTTTATTTTGGGACAGTCTTGCTAAGTTGCCTAGGCTGGCTTTGAACTTGGTGATCCTCATGCTTCGCCATCCCAAGTTACATAGGTATAAATCTAATGAAATGTGTACAAAAGATCTATATGAGGAGAACTACAAAACTCAAGAAAGAAATCAAAAAACTAAATGGGTGGAGAAGTATTGCAAGTTCATGGGTAGGAAGACTCAACATTATTAAGATGTCAGTTCTTCCCAATTTAATATATAGATTCAATGTAATCCCAGTCAAAATCCCAGCAAGTTATTTTGTTGATCAACAAATGGATTCTAAGATTTATGTGGACCAGCAAAAGAACCACAACAGCTACATAACATTGGAAGAGAACAAAGTTGGAAGATTTTGTTCCAGAAATATACCCATTATAGCCAACTTATCTTGTTTTGTTGTTGTTGTTTAAGTGCTGGGGATTGAGCCCAGGGATGCTTTACAACTCAGCTACATTCCCAGTCCTTTGTATTTTTTATTTTGATGCAGGGTCTCACTATGTTGCTTAAGCCCTTGTGAAGTTGCTGAGATTTGCCTCATACTTGCAATCCTCCTACCTCAGTCTCCTGCGTCATTGGGATTACAGGGTATGCCACTGCACCCAATGTCAACTAATCTTTGAAAAGGAGCAAAGGCAATGTAATGGAGCAAAGACGGTCTTTTCAACTGGACAACTATGTGCAAAAAAAAAAAAAAAAAAAAGTCTAGACACAAATCTTCACACACACACACACAAAAAAAACTCAAAATGGATCATGGACCTAAAAGTAAAACATAAAACTTTAACAGTTCTAGAACATAATATGAGAGTCAGGTGCTGTGGCATATGCCTGTAATTGCAGCATTTGGGAGATTGAGGCAGGAGGATCACAAATGGGAATCTACCATCAGCAACTTAATAAGACTCTGTCTCAAAATTTAAAAAATAAATAAATAAAAAGTATCCTAATTAGAATAAGATATATCCCATGTTTGTGTAAATATATCAAAATAGAGTCTACTGTCATGTATAACTGAAAAGAACAAATAAAAATTTAAACAACATGGCTGGGGATGTAGCTCCGTGATGAAGTGCTCCTGGATTTAATCCCCAGTACCACAAAACCAAACCAAACCAAACAAAATGGCATGAGAGAAAATTTAGATGACTTTGGGTATGATGATGACTTAGGCACCAAGCCATGGTCCATGAAATAAATAATTGATAAACTGAACTTCCTTAAATTAAAAACTTCTGTTTTGCAACAGACAGTGTCAAGAAGATGAGAAGACAAGTACAGACTAGGAGAAAATATTTATAAAAGACATATCTGATAAAGGACTATTATCCAAAACATACAAATAACTGTTTAAAATTAAGAATAAGAAAATTAACAGTCCAATTCAAAACGGGCCAAAAACCTGAAAAGACACCTCACCAAAGAAGATATACAGATGACTAATAAGCATATGAAAAGATAATCCACATCATGTCATATATGGAAATGCAAAATAAAACAATAATGAAATGCAAGTACACATCTGTCTGTTAAAATGGTCAAAATCCAGAACACTAAAATACCAAATACTGATAAGGATATGGAGCAACAGGAACTCTCATTCATTGCTTGTAGGAATACAAAATGATAGAGATACTTTGGAAGACTGACAGTTTCTTAAAAAAATTAAGCATAGGTTGTGTATGGTGGTGCACACCTATAATCTCAGCAGCTCAGGAGGCCGAGACAGGAGAATTACACGTTCAAAGCCAGCCTCAGGAAAAAGTGAGGAGCTAAGTAACTCAGTGAGAACCTATCTCTAAATAAAACACAAAATAGGGCTGGGAATGTGGCTCAGTGATTGAGTGTCTCTGAGTTCAATCCCCGATACCCGCCTCAAAAAAAAAAAAAAAAAAAAAAAAAAAAAAAACCTAAGTATGTTTTTACCATACAATCCATCATTCACACTTCTTGGTATTTATAGAAATTAGTTGAAAATTTATGGTCATACAAAAACCTACACATTTATGTTTATAGCAGCTTTATTTATAATTGTCCAAAATTGGAAGCAACCAAAATGTCCTTCAGTAAGTGATTTAATATGTTTAAAAAGCTGTAGTACATCCAGACAATAGAATATTATTCAGCACTAAAGTGGAATAAACCATCAAACTATGGAAAGCCATTGATGAATTTTGAATACGTGCTACAAATAAAAAGCAGCCAATCCGGAAAGGCTAGTGTATGATTCCAACTACATGACATTTGAGAAAAGATAAAACTATGGGGGCTGTGGTTATGGCTCAGCAGTAGAGCACTCTCCTAGCATGTGTAAGGCCCTGGGTTCAGTCCTCATCACACACAAAAATAAAATAAAGATATTGTGTCCAACTACAACTAAAAGAAATTTTAAAAAATAAAAGAAAAGATAAAACTATGGAAGCCGTAAAAATAATAGTGGTTGCCAAGGTCTAGGAAAAAGGAAAGAATAGGTGGAGCTCAGAGGATTTTTTAGGGTAATGAAACTATTTTTTTTCTTTTTTTTATTGGTTGTTCACAACATTACAAAGCTCTTGACATATCATATTTCATACATTAGAATCAAGTGGGTTATGAACTCCCATTTTTACCCCAAATACAGATTGCAGAATCACATCGGTTACACATCCACATTTTTACATAATGCCCTATTAGTAACTGTTGTATTCTGCTACCTTTCCTATCCTCTACTATCCTCCCTCCCCTCCCCTCACATCTTCTCTCTCTACCCCATCTACTGTAATTCATTTCTCTCCTTGTTTTTTTCCCATTCCCCTCACAACCTCTTATATGTAATTTTGATGAAACTATTTTGTATGATATCAAAGTGATGGATACATATCATAATACACTTTTCCAAACTTACAGAATACTCAACACAAACTGTGAACCACATTTAGTGTTAGAAGTAGCAATGGCCTCCAGCAGGTAGGAGGATTCAGACTTTGTCAATCATGATTTTTTAAAAATTTTTGTATCAGGGATTGACCCCAGAGGCACTTAACCACTGAGATACATCCCTAGCCATTTTAATTTTTAAAAAGTTTTATTTTGAGACAGGGTCTCTTTAAGTCCTTAGGACCTCATAAAGTTGCTGAAGCTGGCCTTGAACTTGTGATCCTCCTACCTTAGCCTCCTGAATTGCTGGGATTACAGGCGTGTGCTACCGTGCCCAGCACCAATTGTGCTTTGAATTCAGTCACAGCTTGATTGTGTGGACTGGGTTAAGAATTATAAAGCTCACACATAAGACAAGGCAGGGCCAACATTTATATTTTATTGGTTGATAAAGATACAATGAATCACTTAAAGATTTAGACATTTTATTACTCAGATAGACAGCAAAAAGAGGAATAAACCTAAAGTGCCAGCTCTCTGTGATCTTTGTCCCATGTAATAAAAAGGACTATACTGAAGCAAAAGGGGCTAATGACTGCACTATGAGTTGTGATATACTTTCTTTGAGAGGAGCCCATTCTAGACTGCCTCTAGGGGGCCTTATGTTTTATAGGTTTACATTCTGCAGAATATATGTTATATTTTATCTTATATTTACATAAAAGTTACCTTTTATAAATTTATATGTAAATATTATATATAAAAATAGTTTTGCGTTCTGTAGGGGCAGGGAAGAAAGCTCCATTCCTCAGCAGAAACTGTGAGTTGATGAGAAACTAATGAGAAGCTAGTTTATGACAGTCTCCCAAGGGAGATAGACTAGTGAGAGGAAAATGGCCTTGTAGTAGCTTCTTATAGCCTTCTGTCCTCTTGTGTTCCAGGAGGCTCCCAAGCATTCTGCCAAAACTTTGGGCTGTGGTTCCAGCTTTTCTCTATGTGGTTTTCAGCAGGGTGGCCAGGGTGCCATGGTGGAGCCATTCCCTGTATTTCTTTATTGATAATGGATAGTAACAGTAATAGCAGCAGCCTTGGTGGGTGGAAGAACTCAGGCCTCTCTTGACTGATTTGGCAATGACCTAGATTGAGTACAATTTGTAGGAAATAAAAGTTCTGATTTTTCAGGTAACTGGCTGTTAGTTCTTAGAATAGTTATGTTGTCTTAGAAATAACTTTACTTCCTGTAGCCAAACCTTGCCAAGAGAAAAGAAGAATTAGTGGTAATTTATAAGTTTGCCCTTTAAATGAATTACAATATACTTTAATTTTTATTATATTGTTCTTTCTGCAGTATAGGTTCAGTTTTATCAATCTTTCAGATTTTCTTTAGAAATTCTTGGGCTGGTGGTGTCACTCAGTAGTAGAGTATGTGTAAAGACCTAGGTTCCATCCTCAACACACACACACACAATCTTGAGTAAAGATTTTTTTTTTCCTGTGTGAAGGAAAGACCTCTTAACTGGTGGTTGGGCCTAACTAACCGTTATAGCCAGGTTTCTGCCAGAAAGAGCAGACTAAATCAACAGTTCTACTTCAGGATGGTGTTTGAACAAGGCATATTCCTGTTCGGGTATGCCACATGTTGCAGGACCCTAGGAAAATTTAAGGCTATCATTCAAAACTTCAATAACCTAAAGGAAGCCTGTGGATTATTTTTAAAAATACCTTATTGGAAGCCTAAAAAATGTATGCCAATGATAAAAAAAAAAACAAAAACAACCAAAAAACTAGGCACTTGGGAAATAAAATATGCAGTGTGATTAATGTCAAAGTCAAAGAGGCTATTGTAAGGAGGAAAACAGTCTTTCAAAAATGGAAATAGAGTTTCTAATGGGGAGAATAGGAAAGTATGGAAAATATGGCAGCTCATATACAAAGGAAAAATTACATGGGCTAAAAAAGAATGATGGGTTCTTTGCCAAGGACTCTAAAGCTCCTCTCTGAAATATATCTGAGAGAAAGCCAGCTAGAGAATCAGTAGGATTACAAGGATTAAAAAGGGATTTGACATGTGGCAGGAGCCTGGGAGGTGGACGTTTCAGGTTGCTGGTGGCTCAAATGAAAGGGCTTTGCCAAATCTTTGGATGTGAGAGGTGACTGAGTAAAAAAAGTTTTATCTCTCTCATTCTCTACTTTCCTCCTATTTTATTCTCTCCCTGACCTTTTCTTGAATCAGCTTGCCTTATTCCTCTTTTTCTTGAATATCCTTTTTCTGCATCTTGACCTTACATTGGTCATTTCCAAATTGTGGTGCCTAGGGAGATTGCTGAATGCTTTAAATTGGGCTTACTCTATAGGCAGCCAAGTTCTCATCCCAAATTGGTCCTACAAAATTTCTATACCCAAATATCTCAAACCAGGAGTGGGTGAAGGGCAAATAGTAGCTTCAAGGTCCTTTGCCTCTTTCTCTGGTGTTGGAGAGGATAGACAACAGGGCCGTTCTGGGCCTATAGGGTTTAGCAGGGGAAGTCTGACACCTGGTGGTTAGATTTGGGAGGTGCATTTAAGGGTTCATAATGGCCCTATGCCTTCACCATTTACTGACCATTTATTGAGCTATTTGCTTTACATGAATTATCTCACTTAAAACTCACAACGACCCTGTGAGTAGGTATCATTATTTCAACTTGACATATGGATAATTTATGTTAAATAATATGAACTAATTTAAGCAATAAGGTAAGGATTTTTTCTTTTTTGTTCTCAGCTGTCAGGACAGAACTTGGCACATACTAGGCTCTCAGGAAATATTTTTTGAAATAATATTTTACTTATAACAGCATGGAACTTTCATTAAAACCGTAGTCATCTGCCATCCCTTTGTAGAAGAGTTGATTTGAATACATTGCCACTGGCCAGATAAACCTATACTCACTCAGTTGCAAATCTTGCTTAAATAACCTTTCCCAGATACCTCACAAAATACTTGGAGATCAAGTCAGCTGTTGAGAAAAATTCAAATGTGTTGACGCTCTCCTCAACTGTGATCTTCCTAGACTTTCTATCCTGGACAAAGTAAGATTGAGTCTCTGTTAACTGCAGCCATTTTATATTGGAAAAAAAAATACCAGATCACCAAAGGGTAAGTCAGCTAAGGCTATGCAAATGCTGCCATCTTGGGCCAGGGATATAGTTCAGTAGTCAAGTGCTTGCCAACACACAGAAGGCTCTGGTTTTATTCCCAGCACTGCAAAAACCCAACCAAAACAGAAAACAAATGTTGCCATTTTAGACTGCTCTGAGATAGGGATTTGGAGATAAGAAAACAAAAGATAGACTGAGTCTCAAAAGAGAAATGCCCTTGAACTGTTGGAATGCAGGAAATGCCCACAATCCTTTGAAATGCAAAACAAACATTCCTGAGCAACCCAGCCCACATCCAGGACCTATGCCCTGACCCATGCCCTTGCCTGCAAAAAGTAAGTTTGAGGACTATGCACAAGCACTGGAAAAAAAAAAAAAACTGGTGCCAAATTGTGTAACTCCACCCTGGTTTCATCTCTAGTGTAGTCCTGAGCAACTGTCTCACTATAAATATTAACACCCCACACTGAGGGGTTACTGGCTTGTGCTGAAATTCTTTTCTGGCACGTGTGCCAAGGAACCCACTTGTTCGGAATTGAGGTCCCCCTTTCGGAAACTCCTTAGACCTCTGATGACAGTTCTACCTGGTTATCAGATTCCCAAGATGTATTTTTTGTGTGTGCTACCAGGGATTGAACCCGGGGGTGCTTAACCCCTGAGTCACATCTCAACCCCCTCCCTTTTTAGTTGTAGATGGGCACATTTTATTTTTATTTATGTGGTGCTGAGGATTTTCCCAACAGAACCCAGTGCCCCACACACGTGAGACAAGTGCTTTACCACTGAACCATAACCTCAGGCCCCAAGATGTATTCTTATTGAGAAAAGCATTGAAGTCATCCAGGCTGATGGATAATTTAGTACAGAGAAAAGTAACAATATATTCAGTGACAGGCTGGCCAGTAGGTTGTTAGATGGCTTCAACAAAGAAAAACTTCTTGGCATAAACCTCAAAGAAGCAATGTTAAAAGAGTTATAGCTTGGAAGTAGTGACAAGGTAGGAGAGTGTCAACCCCACTTCCGATATGGTCCTATGATATGTAGAAAATAGATAAAGAGCATCTTCCATGGAAGGGAGACATAGGGTAAGAGGTATCTTGAGGGAAGAGAGTGTTTTCATTTAAGGGAGAAAATGGAAGAGTTTTCTTGGAAGGGAGTTTTTCTCTTTGAATGAGAATCCCTTAAAGGGAATTCCCTAAAGGTCTGGGAGGGTAGAGGAGTTAGCACCTAGCAGTACGCAGATAAAGAAGACAGAAAATCGCCAGAGGGAATCTTCTTAGACAGTGGCCAAACAAGATGTATAATAAGAGTGGTTTTAGGTTTCCTCAGAGCTGAGGCAAGATAAGGCCTTTGGCTATGATGGAGGAAGGGACTTTTGGAGTAATCTTTTTGACTCATCTGGGAGGGGACTGAAATCCTCTGGGTAGCAATGCGGGTTATGGAGATAAAATCAAAGCCATCTGATTGATTAACCTCAGCAGTTAGTAGACAGGGATCAGGAGGTAAGGAGTACTTTTAAAAGCCTGGAGAGTGAAAGCTTTTGCACTTTGGTTGACCCCTCATGAGAAAGAAGGGGTTTTTTTTAGAAACCAGTAAGCTTTCCTCTAAAAACAAAAACAAACAAACAAAAGCAACATTATATTTTTAACCCTCAAACCTTATCAGGCCCCTTACCTTCTGATGTCAGCATCTCTTTGGATGACAACTTTCTGGACTTTCCTAAAAGCTCTTGGTACTTTCTTTTAGATATCTCTTTTTTATTTGTTGGTTTGTTTGTGATCCTGGGGATGGAACCCAGGGCCTTGTACATGGTAGGCAAGTGCTCTGTTGTTGAGCTACACCCCCAACCCCTTAGACATCTCTTTCAGTCCTCACGGACTTCATAAAGATCTGTGCTCTGGGGCTGGGGGTGTGGCTCAAGCGGTAGCACGCTCGCCTGGCATGCGTGCGGCCTGGGTTCGATCCTCAGCACCACATACCAACAAAGATGTTGTGTCCGCCGAGAACTAAAAAATAAATATTAAAATTGTTTAAAAAAAAGAAAAAGATCTGTGCTCATGGAGACCATGGATGGATCATGACTCTCTCTCAGATGCCCCTTTAACATGTTTTCATGTTACAACGTGATTTCTGCCTCTGCACATTTGACATGTTTTCATAGTTGGGGTAAAGGAAATGAAGCAGTTAAAAGTCCAGAGATTTTGCAGTAGATAAAGGGAAAAATGGGGGCAGCTCAGGGTAGTTGATAAAACAGGTTTTTTGTTGTTGTTGTTGTTTGTTTGTTTGGTACCAGGGATTGAACCAGGGGTGCTTAACCACTGAGCCACATCACCAACTTCTTTTATTATCTTTTTAAATTTATTTTTAAAAAATATTTTTTAGTTGTAGTTGGGCACAATATTCTTATTTTATTTATTTATTTTTATGTGGTGCTGAGGATCGAACCCAGTGCCTCATGTATGCTATGTGAACACTGTACCGCTGAGCCACATCCCCAGCCCCATCATTTTATTTTTATTTATTTATTTTAGAATGTATGACTTTTAAAATTGATTTTATTTTTTAAATACATGACAGCGGAATGCATTACAATTCTTATTACACATATAGAGCACAATTTTTATATCTTTGTATATAAAGTATGTTCACACCAATTCATGTCTTTATACATGTAATTTTTTTGCATTATAATTCTTATTACACATATATACCACAATTTTCATATCTCTGTTTGTATATAAAGTAGGTTGACACCAATCAGCCCTATCTTTTTAAAATTTTGAGACAGGGCCTTGTTAAGTTGCTGAGGCTGGCTTTGAATTTGTGATCCTCCTGCCTCAGCCTCTGGAGTCTCTGGGATTACAGGCAAGTGCACCACTACACCACCCTGTGGAGAAGTCAAAGTCCTGGCTGAGCATAGCTGTATAGTCAAAGCAATCAATAAAGGTTGGGCAAGGCTTAAAATCTGGAAAATTTGTGTGGGGTTGTTACCAAAGTCTGTCTTTGTCCCCTATGCCAATACAATAACAAGGACACTTTTTAAAAAATTGATTTTATTTTTTAAATACATGGCAGCAGAATGCACTACGATTCTTATTACACATATAGAGTACAATTTTTCATATCTCTGATTGTATATAAAGTATGTTCACACCAATTCATGTCTTCATACATTACTTTGGATAGTGATGTTCATCACATTCCACCATCATTGCTAACATGGTTTTGAGAAAAAGGAAAAAGTTCTATTGCTTTGCTAGTAAAGGAGAAATATAGGGAACTCCTGTACCAAAGGCTGTGATTCTGCCCCATCAGCAGGAACAGGGAGCTTTTAAAGAAGTAATTCAAAGGCTATATTCCACATGTTTTCTGTTGGAGTTGTAATTTAGTTGTTAATTTGGGAGATAATCATTCCTGAAATCTTCTGGTGCCATCCCCCAAATCTGGATTACCTCATTTCTATGGTGGGTGTGTACTCAAGGTCAGATATATCTGCCTAAAATAGGGAAGAAAGGTAATCCTATTTCCCCTGAGATTAGGGAGGAGCAGGGAGAAAGGAAGAGAAATGTGTCCATTTAAAAAATAAGTTGCAGTGGCAGAGCAGCATAAAATGGAGCCAGGTGCTGTAGTGCACCCTATAATCCCAGTGAATTTGGGAGGCTGAGATAGGAGGATCATGAATTCAAAGCCAGATTCAGCAAAAAAAATGAGATGTTAAGCAACTCAGTGAGACCCTGTCTCTAAAAAATATACAAAATAAGTCTGGGGATGTGGTTCAGTGGTTGAGTGCCCCTGAGTGCAATCCTCAGTATCCCCCCAAATAATAATAATAATAATAATAACAATAAATAAATAAAATAAAATAAAAAGGGCTCAAGATGTGGTTCAGTGGTTAAGTGCCCCTGGCTTCAATCCTTGGTACCACACACACACACACACACACACACACACACACACACAAGGACTCCAGTCTTATGGGACTCATGGCCTATTCTAAACCAGTATCAACTTATCCTTATTTGATATATCTGCAAAGACCTTATTTCCAAATAAGGTCACATTTATAGGTTCCAGGTGGACATGAATTTTAAGGCTCTCTATTCAATCTAGTACCTAAGGGAAATGCACTCTCTTGAGAACTGGTATGATCAGGACAGTAAGAGCTTCCAAGACCACCACTGAGGATGGCAGGGGACACTGATAAGAGAAGCTCAAGAAGAAAGGCAAAGAGTTGAAGAAGCAGAGAAAGGGAAGGTTCATCGCTATTTGTTTGCTGTCCAGATTTCTTAGGATCTGGGCAGAGCAAATATTTGGGAGGATTCCCCAGGTTGCATGTAAGCTAGTGATGTAGGCAGAGGAAAGTGTTGTGTGTGGAAACCATAGTTGCTTCAGGATGGGCCTGCTCTATTGAGGAGTGGGTTATGCTCTTCTAGCAGAAATTCAGGGTGTGGAAGAGAGCAGCTTGGTTTTACTGCTGATGGAAAGTGTAGCCCTCACCTAGACAGGGACCCATATCCTGCCACCACTCATAACATTAGAATTTGGCCCCTGGGCTGGAGATGTGGCTCAAGCGGTAGCACACTCACCTGGCATGCGTGTGGCCCGGGTTCGATCCTCAGCACCACATACCAACAAAGATGTTGTGTCCACCGAGAACTAAAAAATAAATATTAAAAAATTCTCTCTCTCTCTCTCTCTCTCTCTCTCTCTCTCACACACTCTCTCTTTAAAAAAAATATATTGTTTAGTTGTAGATGGACATAATATCTTTATTAAAAAAAAAAAAAAGAATTTGGCCCCTTCCTGAGCTGGCCTGTAGCTATATAACTGCTTCAAAACCCACAAGGCTGGGGCTGGGGATGTAGTTCAGTGATAAAGTGCTTGCCTAGCAAGTGTGAGGCCCTGGGTTCAATCCAGCACTGCCAAACCAAAAAGAAAAAGACAAAATAATAAAAAAAAACAAAGCTTATCCTCCCCCAAACTCAGACCAAGGCCAATGCAGAAAATGCCATTCAACTTTTTAGAGCCACCGTGGCACTGTATTCTATCTCTAGTTAATACAATGTCAGGCAGCTCATGTAGTATCCCTACCACTACTCAACAAGTCTAAGTAAAAGCTCATACACATATGTACACATTTTGTTTCTCAAAACATGTGGAGACAGCCATATCCTGTGAGAGCAAAAATCCATTAAACTTCAATATATGTTGGGCATGGTGGCACATGCCTGTTATCCCAGTGGCTTGGGAGGCTAAGGCAGGAGGATTGCAAGTTGGAAGCCAGCCTCAGCAACTAGGGTGAGGTCCTGATCAGCTTAGCAAGACCTTGTCTCAAAATAAAAAATAAAAAAGGAGTTGGGATGTGGCTAAGTGGTTAAGGATGCTTGGGTTCAATCCCTGGTTCAAGAACAAACAAACAAAAACTACAAAAAAAAAAAAAAACAACAAAAATTTTCAATCTACCTTAACAGAGGGACTCAAAGCTTGCTCATACCCATACATTCTTCAGAAAATCATGAGAGAGCTCTTACCATAGAACCAGGCCTGTACCCACGTATCTTTAAAATTTTCCATGAAATAACCCTCTATCAGGTCAGAACTCATATTCATACAAACATTATACCAGAGGATAGATTTGGATTCCAACAAGAACAATAGCCATACCACTCTTTAGCAAGGCCAGCATCTGATGGGAAGGTTACTACAAGGACCAGAGACCCTTCTGTACTTTCTCCAAATCTCAGTATTCTATAGAATGAATGTGCAAAGCAGAGACCAGGGACATATATTCCATCATTCCAGCTTATGGACATATATTCCATAAGCCAGCTGGAGCCTCATATGAAGATCAATAGTCCAGAACCCTTCCATCACTCATCACAGTAGACCTTTCCTAATGAGGCTATATTGTAGATCACTTCTTAGCCAACCAAGAGAAAAAAACATTATACAGAAAAGGGGTTATATATGTCACCACTGAATTCCATACAAGGAAGTTGTTCCTGATAAAGACTGATGACTATACTTGCACTTAGCCAGTCAGGAAACAGCTCCCACTTGGATAGGGGTTTATACCTATTAAAATGTACATATCAAAATTGAAATCTGGCTACGTGTGGTGGTGCATATCTGTAATCCAAACGACTTGGGAGGCTGAGGCAGGAGGACTGCAAGTTCAAAGCCAGCCTCATCAACTTATTGAGCCTGAAACAACTTGGTGAGAACCTGTTGCAAAAGAATAAAAAGGGCTGGGGACTTAGCTTAGTGGTTAATCTCCCCTGGGTTCAATTCCCAGTGTCACAAAAATAAACAAATAAAGGCAGCATCTGTCCAGGGAAAGGCCATTCTTTCCTTCTCCTACCAATGCTTCACACATGTAGAGATGGCCCACACCAAACCAGGGCTTACACAATGTAATGAACAAAAACAGTCCTCACCAAAACCATAGCCCATGAAAATATCTCTATTCAGCAAATCCCTGGATAGTTGGGATGATCAGATCGCTGATTTGCTCCCTAAGAATAGACTCCTCCCTAGGACAGAACCTAAACAAGTGATCACTTAGTACAGACAATGCAACCTCAGAGGTTATAGGGCTCAGTCCATACACTGCTATCAGGCATGTCAAGAACTGTGAGTCCTATCTGGGACATTACTCAAGACTATGAGAAGGGCCTCCCCACTCAAACTTGGACATAGATTAGTCCTCATCAAACTACGATTCAGCCTTAGTCATAACCCATGCCATTACTTAGCAGAACAGAACATAAAAATGGTTCCAACAGCTAAAATAACTCCTTGCAGGACAGCAACCTCCCTGTACCCCTACCCAACAAGGCACAGGAATATACTTACTTAGACCAGGATCTGTACACATGCTTCCGCTCAAGCAGCCTTTGAGACAACCAGGGCTGTTTTCTCAAAATAGGGCCCCACTGTTCTCAGCTGCTCAGAATACTGAAAAAGAATTGGTTCAACCTGTGACCTTGAGTCTTACCGCCATGCATTAGACCTGGACCAAGCCCCCAAACAGAACCCTCTCTTGTCTCTCCATTCTTCACTCACTCCTTTTGTAC
Organism: Spermophilus citellus; assembly: GCF_964194105.1. Classification (NCBI taxonomy): domain Eukaryota; kingdom Metazoa; phylum Chordata; class Mammalia; order Rodentia; family Sciuridae; genus Spermophilus; species Spermophilus citellus. The sequence continues at coordinate 120,676,485 of NC_138190.1, read as the reverse complement.
TGTAGCCTCCCTTAACTTTTCTCTTACAACCTGCCACAGTTCTTCCATCCTAAACCCTCTTTCTATTTCTATTCAGGTCAGAGTCAAGCTCATTTAAGAGCAGTCTGAAGCCCTTCTCTCTACTTTTTTATTTCCCATGCACCACTCTACCTGGTGAGCTGGCTTCTGTCATCATGCCTTGCCTATAAACCCCTCCCTTGAGATTACCAATTGCCATACCCAAAGACTGCTTTTTCAGCCCTCACATACTGGAGCTGTTGGGGATGGGACACATGGTTCCCACCTGCCTCCATGAAACTCTCTTCTCTCAGATCTTCAGACTCTGCTCCTATCTCTTCCCTCTTCTGAACACCACTTCTGTTGTTCTGTGCCCCCATGAATGCTGTTCTCTGGGCCTTCAGGGCCTTCAAAGACTTACTTAATAGCCCCCTACTTCACACAACTTGCAGGTGGGCTGTGAGCCTCTGCTCAGGTTTCCCCTTCCCAAAAAGTCTTGGGCCATCCCTCCCACAGCACCTAGACTTGCCCATCACAGTGTGACCACATGCTCCTGGGGGCCCACTTGTTCCCCTCCAGATCTTAGGTCCTCAGGGCAAGGATCCTGTCACTCACCTCCCAGGCTCCCAGGACCAGGGCATTCATTGGACCTGGCTCTGAGCCACAGCTCCAAAAAACTGGGTGGCATTCAAGCTAGAGACCTGTGTGTTTGGAAGCCCAGGGAACAGCGGGATCTGCACTTGGGGTTCCCAAGCTCCCGTGCACAGGCAAGACGGGACATTCAGGCCTCGCTCATTGCTCCAGAAAAACCCTGGCAGAAGGCAGCAGGGGCTGTCAAATGAGGTCTGCTCCCAGCCAGTGGCAGCAAGGGCCACCTCTAATAGCCCCCAGAGGGCTTGGTAAATGCGTGTTGAATCAGCTTAGAAGCGTCCATGCAGACTTAGCCATCCTGAGAGGCATGAAGGGCCCTTGAATTCCTGCTGTTCCTGAGGATAATTTGGCAGGCAGAAGAGAGGGAGGCTGCAGGGGCGGCTTGCAGGGAGAAGCCCTCAGCTGCTGCAGGACTGGCAGTGATGGCCCTACAATTTCAGGTCAAGGGATGGCTTCTGGACAGGGAGGGGAGCCAGCCCCTCCCTGCAGGCCTAGCCAGGAGGACTGTCTGCTCTCTCTTGTCGATGATGCATGTTCCATCCCAGGGAAGAGGGGCAGCTGCAGGGCAGCAACCATGCCAGCTTTCCTGGGACTGGAGAATTCCCCAGAGAGCCAGACTTTCCAATGTAAAAATCAAGACCTTCCTGGGCACGATGGGACAGTTGGTCCCTCTAGGTGGGCATGCCAGTCCCAGGCAGGGCTCCCTCCGTTCCCTTCTGCTGTAGAGCAGGGGAAGTTTAAGAAGCTTTACTCTGAGTTGCAGCCAGCAAGATGCAGCCAGTGGGTTTATTGACCTGCACTCACTTCTAATGAAGGGCTGCTTGGAGGTGGAATGGGTTGAGCCAATTTCTGGAGGATTCACTCTAAAGGGGTTTTGTGTTATCTCTGGTTTGGGGGCATTAATTGGCAGGTATACTCATAAAGGCCAGAGACTGAATTGAGACCATTCTTTGAGGTCCTGAACTATGGTTTCGTGTAGCTCAAGAATGTCTTGGGGAGTCCCTAATCTTTTTTTTTTTTTTTTTTTTTGTATATGGCCACGATACTTTTATTTTTGTTTATTTATTTTTGTGTGATGCTAAGGATAGAACCCAGTGCCTCACATGTGCTAGGCAAGCGCTCTACCACTGAGCCACAATCCCAGCCCAGATTCCCTGATCTTAGGATGCTTATGTACTAGGGACTGAATTTGGCATGGGTATATGCTCAGACCTGTGTCAAATCAGTGTCAGAGGGAGCGGGGAGGTATTTGCATCCTGGTCTCAGAAAAGCCTGCCCCCACAGCGGAGGCAGGATCTTGCATGTGAGGGCAGCTCTTTCAATATGTCTAGCTGAGGATTGGGTATAAACTCTGGTCTGGCCATGAACTGGTCTGGGAAGTACTCTCTGTAGGCAGGTATTTGGGTCATATCTCTAGCAGTAATGTTGTACCATGATGTCATTGCTGGTAATGTCTACTGAGATAAATGTGAGAGATTAGGGGACAGATCATGACTATCCCCTGGCACAGTGGTAAGTGGTGGATTTTTACCTGGCCCTTGCTAGACAGTGGTCTTCTGAAGATGTGTGTCTGGCCCCTACCTAATGGCTGACTCATGCTATTATCTATGATAGAATTTATGTGAGCTGTGCATCCTAAATTCGGAGCAAGGTTTGAGTGCCCTAGTTAGAGACTCACCATGTGTTAACAAAGAGCAAATGTTCTCAAGTAGTGATGGTGCAACTAAAGAGAGCCTCTCAGTGCGGAACTCTTGGGGTGATGCAACTGGAACATCACAAGCAGAATCTGATTAGCTGGAGATGTGGCCCTGAGCGTGTATTAAGGAAACAAAATCTTTCTTTCTTTCGAGATGAGATGTCAGTATGTTGCTTAGGCTAGCCTTGAATCCTTGGGCTCAAAAAATCCTCCTGCCTCAGCCTCTTATGTGCTGAGACTACAGGTATGCCTGACATCTGGCTCAAAATTTCTTTCTTTCTTTCTTTTTTTTAATAGCAGCTTTTTTTTAAGAGAGAGAGAGAATTTTTTAATATTTATTTTTCAGTTTTTGACGAACACAACATCTTTGTTTGTATATGGTGCTGAGGATCGAACCTGGGCCGCACGCATGCCAGGCGAGCACGCTACCGCTTGAGCCACATCTCCAGCCCTCTTTCTTTCTTTTTGATACCAGGGATTGAACCCAGAGGTACATTTCCACTGAGCTATATCCCCAGCCCTTTCTTTTTTTTTTATTTTGAGACAGGGTCTCAGTAAGTTGCTCAGACTGGCCTTGAATTTTTGATTCTCTTGCCTCAGCCTCCTGAGTACTTGTATTACAGGCAAGCACCACTGTACCCAGCAAAATTTCTCTCTCTCTCTTTTTTTTTTTTTTTGGAAGGGATGCACAATATAGCATTTCTTAAGGAGTATAGGAATGTGTGCCACTTATTCCATATAGTCTAGGCCTCCTTCCTTGCTCCCTCCCTCCTCTCTCTCTCTCTCTCTCTTTCTTTCTTTCTTTCTTTCTTTCTTTCCTTTCTTTCTTTCTTTCTTACCAGGGATTGAACCCAGGGGCACTTAACCCTGAGCTACATCCCCAGAACTTTTTAATTTGTTATTTGGAGACAGGGTCTTGCTGAGTTGCTTAAGGCCTTCCCAATTTCTGAAGCTGCCTTTGGACTTGCAATCCTCCTGCATCAGCCTCCCCAGCCACTGGGATTACAGGTATTCACCACTGGGCCCGGCTAGGCTTCCACTATTCTAGGAGGTAAGTGGAACATCCAAGCATTTGAAATGCCAAGATAAAAGATTGGCATGCTGCAGTTGATGGGCTTGCTGCATGGTTTTATGAATAAAGTTTTAGTGAAACACAACAATGTTCATTTGTTTATGTATTGCCTATGCTGCTTTCTTCACTATGATATCAGTGTTGAGTATTTGGGACAGGGACTATATGACCTGCAAAGCCTGAAATGTTACTATCTGGTCTTTCCTAGAAAAAGTTTGCTAATTCTTGTGCCAAAGGACTGCTCTCATTTGTTCAACTAACTGGGAGAATAACATAGCATCAAATAACATAAAATTCAGTCGTGGTCATAACAACCCTTTGACATAGGTTAATGTTCTCATCTTGTTTTAAACATGAGGAAATTGAGATACAGACAGGTGAAGTGACACAGCCAGTAAGTTCCAGAATCAAGATCTAGGTCTGTGGCTGTGGCTCAGTGGTAAAGTGCTCACCTGGCATGCATGAGTCACTGGGTTTGATCCTCACCACCACATGAAAATAAAATAAAGGTATTGTGTCCACCTACAACTAAAAAAATAAGTGCTTACAAAAAAAAAAAAAAGATCTAATCCAGGCAAGCTGGCTCTGCAGACTGGCTCCTACTTATTACAGGGAACCATCTCCCTTGTAGAGGAAGGCTAGGGATGCTGACTTCATACCACCTTCATTCAGCTAGTGTCATCATGATTCCAGAATCCCAGCAGATCTCAGCTTGTCACTAGACTGAACACCACTTAAAACCTTGCAGACAGATGATTATATTATTCTTTACATTCTGTATGCTTTGCTTGGTAATATCTGGGATGTTTGCCTCTAGTCACCTGTACTTTCCACACATGGAAAAGTACAGAGAGCTTTGTGTAATGGTGCGCACCTGTAATCCCAAGTATTTGGGAGGCCGAGGCAGGAGGATCCTAAGTTTGAGGCCAGCCTTGGCAATTTAGCAAATCCCTGTCTCAAAGTAAAAAAAAATTTAAAAAAGTTGGGATTTAGCTCAGTGGTAGTGCATCCTTAGGTTCAACCCCTCATACCATGAAAAAAGAAAAAAGTACAAAGAATTTCTTAGTTAATATCCCACTAATCACTATTGTTAAATTCTGGCATATCCTTATTATCTGTTTCAGAATTTCATTTAGTAAGAAATAAATAAGGGCTGGGGATGTGGCTCAATGGTAGAACACTTCTAGCATGCATTATGCTGGGTGTTCAAACATCAGCACTTTTAAAAAAAGGAAGAAAGAAGAAGAAACAAATTTTTTGCAGGGGTACCGGAGATTGAACTCTGGGCACTTGACCACTGAGTCACATCCCCAGCCCTATTTTGTATTTCATTTAGAGACAGGGTCTCACTGAGTTGCTTAGTGCCTCACTTTTTCTAGGCTAGCTTTGAATTCGTGATCCTCCTGTCTCAGCTGCTGGGATTACAGGTGTAAATCGCTGTGCCTGGCTAGAAATAAAATATTGAATCTCCCTCTGCACTTCCCTCTGTACTTCCCTTCTCACTCCAGAGGTAACCACTATTTTCAAATTAGAGTTTATCTCCCCTCCCCCCTCGCCCCCCCAAAAAAGAGTTTATCTTTCGCACACATGCTAGGACTCTGAAGTAGCCTGCTATTTTTTTTTTCTTTTAAAATTTTCTTTTTAAAAAAATTATTTATTTTTATTTGTTCTTTTTAGGTATACATGGCAGTAGAGTTTATTTTTACATATTATACATTCATGGAGTATAACTTATTTTAATTAGAATCTCTTTCTTGTCTTAAAAATTTCATCACCCAGCCAGGGCAAGAAATTCTAGCTCTTCAACTTCATGTCATCTCCCCAATCATTTTTATCCCTTCTCTGATGAGGTATACTGTGAACTTGGTTGTTTGGAGTTCAGTGTCTTTGCTCTTGGCGATCTTAATCTATTCATGAGTGTGGTTGCCATGCAAGAGATGGAGATGGAAATAAACAGAACCGGAGTTACGATTGAGCTATTAATCTACCACAAATGAGTGCTTTTTTTTTTTTTTTTTGGTACCAGGGATTAAACCCAGGGATGTTCTACCACTGAGCCACATCTCCAATCCTTTTAAAAAAAATTAGTTTTTTTTTTTTTTTTTTTTTAGTTTTAGGTGGACACAATATCTTTATTCTATTTTTTATTTATTTATTTTTTTAAATTTATTGTTGGTCGTTCAAAACATTACAAAGTTCTTAATATATCATATTTCACAATTTGATTCAAGTGGGTTATGAACTCCCATTTTTTACCCCGTATACCGATTGCTGTATCACATCAGTTACACTTCCATTGATTTACATATTGCCATTCTAGTGACTGATGTATTCTGCTGTTTATCCTATTCTCTACTATCCCCCTTCCCCTCCCCTCCCCTCCCCTCCCCTTCTCTCTCTCCACCCCCTCTACTATAAATCGTTTCTTCCACTTATATAATTTTTCTCCTACCCCTCCTTTCCTCTTATATGTAATTGTGTATGACCCTGAGGCTCACCTTCCAATTCCATGCTATTTCCCTTCTCTCTCCCTTTCCCTCCCACCTATCATCCCTGTTTAATGTTAATCTTCTTCTCAAACTCTTCGTCCCTACCCTGTCCTTGGTTACTCCCCTTATATCAAAGAAGTCATTTGGCATTTGTTTTTTAAGGATTGGCTAGCTTCGCTTAGCATAATCTGCTCTAATGCCATCCATTTCCCTCCAAATTCTATGATTTTGTCATTTCTTAATGCAGAGTAATACTCCATTGTGTATAAATGCCACATTTTTTTTTATCCATTCATTTATTGAAGGGCATCTAGGTTGGTTCCACAATCTTGCTATCGTGAATTGTGCTGCTATGAACATCGATGTAGCAGTGTCCCTGTTGCATGCTCTTATTAGGTCTTTAGGGAATAGACCGAGAAGGGGAATAGCTGGGTCAAATGGTGGTTCCATTCCCAGCTTTCCAAGAAATCTCCATACTGCTTTCCAAATTGGCTGCACCAATTTGCAGTCCCTCTTTATTCTATTTTTATGTGGTGCTGAGGATCGAACCCAGGGCCTCACACATGCTAGGCAAGTGCTCTACCACTGAGCCACAACCCTAGCCACCCCCCCCAGTCCTCTTTTTTTTAAATTTTTTTAGTTGTCAATGGACCTTTATTTTATTTATTTATATGTGGTGCTTAGGATCAAACCCAGGGCCTCACACATGCCAGGCAAGCGCTCTACCACTGAGCCACAACCCCAGCCACCCCCCCAGTCCCTTTTTATAATTTATTTGAGACAGGGTCTTGCTAAATTGCTTAGGGCTTCACTGAATTGCTGAGGTTGGCTTTGAACTTGAGATCCACCTGCCTCAGCCTCCTGAGCCAGTAGGATAACAGGCATGAGTCACTGTGCCTGGCACCAAACAAGTGCTTTCCACCTCACTCTGTGACATCCAATTACCACTCATAGGGTCAAAGCAAATATAGTAGGAACAATTGCTATGAGAGTCTTTGTTCAATTCATGTTGCAGAATGAATACTGAGCTGGGCACAGTTACCTAGAGGAGATGAAAACATCTTAGTCAAAGTGATGAGGGTAGAAGGAAGCCAGAAGTCACAAGTAAGAAGCAGTGACAAGCATCAATTTCCAAGGATGATCTTCAGTTTTACATAAGAAATTAGTTAAGAGGTTACAAGATGATAAGGTTAGTATCTGGCCAGAAAATACACTGTAAAATAGATTGAGGTAAACAAGTCAAGGACTGGGCTGAACTAAAAAAAGAGAAAAGGATAACAGAGGACTGTGTTGCATATCCTTTATTGGTTCACTCCCCTAGATTGACTCTGTGCTCTGAGAGGCTGACCTGTATATACTATATCTCTGAGCTCCATTGCCTATGGCTTCCAGTTGAGCTGAGCCCAAGGGAGAAATGGCAAGAATTTGCAGAAATAGCTGGGTGTGGTGGCACATACCTGTAATCCCAGCAACTCAGGAGACTGAGGCAGGAGGATCACCAGTTCAAAGACAGCCTCAGCAATTTAGCAAGGCCTTAAGCAACTTAGTGTTCCTGGGTGCAATTCCTGATTATCCCCCCCCCCCAAAAAAAAAGAAAGAAAAAGAAAGAAAGGAAGAAAGAATTTGTAGGAAAAGGCTTATTCACTGGCTATTCCTCTCAACTGAAGGTCATAGTTACTCTAATAGCCTTTCCACATGTCACTTGCTGTTCCTCAAGCCAGGTTCAAGAAACCACTCCCTTCCTTTGCTGACTCAGGTAGAAGTGTGTTAACAGCCTCCTACTTTGTTAGTCCCACATTCTGCAATTATCTTCTGTGGCTTTTCTACATCCTACCCAAATTTTGTAAATAATTGCTTTATTAGATGCTTCTTTAAAAAATAAGTGTGCTATATGTTCCTGCTGGATAGTAACTGATATAGGGTTCCTTCTTGTGTTGCTGAGAAAATTTCTAGAAAATTAATTCTATTACTTCTACTAGTGACAAGTCATTAACTTTCAATTCAAGAAGGAGATATATAGAAAGACTAAATAACAATGCTGTGAAAACTCAAAATGGACGCATCCAAACTTCCCCTAAAAATTATATCCATAGGACTGAGTTATAGCTCTGGGGTAGAGTGTGTTTAGTATGTGCAAGGGCCTGGATTCAACTCCTAGTCCCCCCTTCCCCCACAAAAAAAATAGATAAAAAGAAATCACATCCAGGAACATTGAGTCCTGAGACCAGGAATTTCTTTCTTTTTCTTTCTTTCTTTTTTTTTTAAAGAGAGAGAGAGAGAGAGAGAGAGAGAGAGAATTTTAATATTTATTTTTTAGTTCTCGGCGGACACAACATCTTTGTTTGTATGTGGTGCTGAGGATCCATCCTGGGCCCCACGCATGCCAGGCGAGTGTGCTACCACTTGAGCCACATCCCCAGCCCAGGAATTTCTAATATCCTTTTATTTTTTATTTATTTTTATTTTGGGGGTACTGGGGATTGAACTCAGGGGCACTCGACCACTGAGTCACATCTCCAGCCCTACTTTGTATTTTATTTAGAGACAGGGTGTCACTGAGTTGTTTAGTGCCTTGCAGTTGCTGGCTTTGAACTCTGTGATCCTCCTGCCTCAGCTTCCTGAGCTGCTGGGATTATAGGCGTGCACCACCACGCCTGGCTGAAAAGAAAGGCAGGCTCGTCTGGTATTTGAACTCGGGACCTGTCACAACCAAAGCTAGATCAATGAGCCATCACTCTAATATCAGTTTAAAATGTTGAGTTTTACAAAGGTGATCTTTGACATGCTTACTTGTGTAATTTCTGTCTCCTTTACTATACTATGAGAACAAAGACTTACCTATTTTATTCACTGATGTATCCTCAGGGATCAGAACACTGTCTCTCAAACAGTAGATACTCAGCAAATATTTTTTTTATTTAATGAATGGATGAAAAAATTATATGCAGTAGTAACAATTAACCATCATGGATTACAGTTACCTAGAGGAGATGAAAACATCTTAGTCTTAATTATAGGCAGACGTAATGACTCAGGCACATTTTTGGATATCTTTCTCAGAAGATCATGTGACCTCTTTGTGGCTTAAAATCATATCATTTTGTGAAGGTGGTGTGGGAGTGTTCAAGGTGTCTACTCAATTACAGAGATAAGAGGAGATGGTAAATTTCAACATAGCCCGCACCAAATTGTTTGGACTTTAGGAAACTCTCAACATACTCAGAGCTGAGGAATCCAGGGTACATGCTTCTTCAAGGGTGTGCCTGTAATATCAAACAAGTTTCTGAAGGGAAGAAGAAACAACATCAAGAGACCTATAAAAGTTGTTAGTAGGTGTACCTGCAGAAATCCTTAGCATACCTGAACCCTTATTTAAACTATCACCCAGGAAATAACCCTCATCAGAAATCTTCTGTGAGGTATTCATTTTTGGAAGCTTCTGGTCAAGCAACAAACATTCATAACACACACAAAGGCATTCTCCCACACCCAGGCCTTGGCAATGATGAATAAGACAAAATCCATGTCTGTGATTGCTCACAGACTAGTGGAGTCATGATCACAATATAATATAAGTACACTTGTGAAGGTATTAATATTTTGTTTTATTTTTTAACATTTTATTTGCAAACAATTTCAAATTTACATTAAGAGTGCCAGAATAAGAATAATATAAAGGAGGCCAGGCCAAGTGCAGTGGAGCACACCTGTAATCCCAGCAGCTCAGGGGGCTGAGGAAGGAGGATCACTAGTTTGAGGCCAGCCTCAGAAACTTAGCAAGACCTGTCTCAAAATAAAATATAGAAAAGTTTGGTGATATGGCTCAGTGGTTAAGTGCCCCTGGGTTTAATACCTGATATAAAAAAAATAGTATAAAGGACCCTTGTGTACACTTGGGGTGTACTAGGGATCGAACTCAGAGGGGCTTTGCCACTAAGCCACATCCCTGGCCCTTTTATTTTTTATTTTGGGACAGGATCTTGCCAAGTTGCTTAGGACATTACTAAGCTGGTGAGGCTGTCCTCAAACTTCCCATCCTCCTGCCCCAGTCTCCTTAGTCACTGGGATTACAGGTGTGCACCATGGTGCCAAGCCCATTTATTAATTTTTTATCCCATGAGATTTATCATTTGTGTGTTTTCTCTATGTATTTATATGTTTTCTCTCAACTATTGGAGTGTATCATATGTCATGGCCATCCCCCCCAAATATTCCAATGTATATTTCCTAAAGAATATGGTAAAAGGAGATATGTGTGGTAGTGCATTCCTATAAGCCCAGTAACTTGGGAAGCTGAGATAGGAGGATTCCAGGTTTGAGGCCCGTCTCAGCAATGCAGTGAGACCCTATCTCAAAATAAAAATAAAAAGAGATGGGGATGCAGCTCAGTGGTAAAGTGACCCTAGGATCAATAACCAGTACACACCCCCCCACACACACACATACACACATAGTAAAATAGGGTTGAAATAATAATCTAGAATATATATATAATATTATTATAGTTGCTATATTATATTTCCTTTTATTATATAAACATATAAATATGATATATATATTCAATACTATATTTAACTTTTTATAGATGTTCCACATCTGGGATGATGGGACAAAATGGATTAAACAATAGCCTCCCATTACCTCTTCTCCCTAGCCCTTGGTAACCACCTTTCTCCTTTCTCCACAAATTTGACTATTTTAGGTACCTCGTTTAAGTGGAATCATACAATGCTTGCCTTTTGTTTGTATGTGTGTGTGTGTATGTGTGTGTGTGTGTGTGTGTGTGTGGTTATTTCACTTTTCACAATGCCTTCAAAGTTCATCCATGTTGTGGAATGAGTCAGAATTTCCTTACTTTTTAAGGCTGAGTTAATATCCCATTGTATGTATATAAAGGTATGTTTTCTGGACTGGAAGCTTCCATGGCTGATGTTGAGTCCTTTGCAGGGTATCATATCTGGAAGAATATAATGTTCACCTGTAATTCATTGACAATGTTAGTTTTTTGGACCAATTACTTTATTTTTAAAATTTGTTCTTTTTATATATACATGACAGTAGAGTGTATTTTGACATATTATACACACAGAGTATAACTTATTCTAATTAGGATTTCATTCTTGTGATCGTACATGATGTGAAATTTCTCTGGTTGTGTATTCAGGCAATGTTAATTTTGATTACCTGTTCAAAAGATTGTCAAATTTCTCTGTAGTGAAATTACTACTTTTCTCTTCTTTGAAAGCAATAAGCGATTCTACAAGGAACCACCTTAAAGCAATGCAAATATCCTTGTCCTCATAAAAAAAATTCTTCCTGGATTTAGTATTCTGTGATAATTGTTGCCTGATCCAATCTGTTTTCTGTTGAAAATAATTGGCATTTTATTCAAATTTATGACTTAAAAAATTAAGTACTTACTAAGATACTTACAAAACTGATTTTCCTACGGTAGAATTATACTTCATCAATAATTTGGCATTTGATGTTCCACTTTAAGCAAGAAACCTCTCTTCTCCCTTACTGATTGATTGTCAGTTTATACTATGGATTTATATTTTTCATTGATTTATAATTCATCACTGTAGTCAAATATTTTGGTGTTCAAATATTCCCAAAATTGGGCAATGAGGGAGGCTCCTTAAAGCTGGCTCCTGCATACTTATGACATACCCTCACTGGTTTGTTTCTGTTGTTGCTGCAACTATTTGGTTGGTTTATTTTATTGATTGATTGATTGGTTTGTATCAGGTATTAAACTCATGGGTGCTTAACCACTGAGCCATATCCCAGCCCTTTTTATGTTTTTATTTTGAGGCAGGGATTTGCTAAGTTGCTAAGGGTCTCTCTAAGTTGCTGAGGCTGGCTTTGAACTTGAAATCCTCCTTCCTCAGCCTCCGGAGCCTCTGGGATTACAGATATGCACCACTGTGCCCAGCTACTGCAGCACTTTTGTTTTTGTTTTTATTTTCATATTACACGTATAGAGCACAATTTTTCAAGTCACTGATTATACACAAAGTATTTTCACACCATTCATGTCTTCATACATGTACTTAGGGTAATGATGTCTAACTCATTCCACCATCATTCCTACCCTTTTGCTCCCTCCTTTCCTCTCCCTCCCCTTTACCCTATCTAGAGTTTGTCTAGTCCTCCCATGCTTCCCCCATCGCCATTATGAGTCAGTATCCTCATATCAAAGAAAACATTCGGCCTTTGGTTTTTTGGATTGGCTTACTTCACTTAACATTATATTCTTCAACTCTATCCATTTACCTGCAAATGCCATAATTTTATTTTCTTTTAATGTTGAAATAATATCCCATTGTGTATATATACCACAGTTTCTTTATCCATTCATCCACTGAAGTGCATCTAGGTTGGTTCCACAGTTTAGCTATTGTGAATTGTGCTGCTATGAACATTGATGTGGCTGTGTCCATGTAGTATGCTGTTGTTAAGTCCTTTGGGTATAGACCGAGGACAGGGATAGCTGGTCAAATGGTGGTTCCATTCCTAGATTTCCAAGGAATCTCCATACTTACTGCAGCAGTTTTTTGAGACAGGGTCTTCCTACACTGTTCCACATGTGGAACTCATGTGCTCAAGATATGCTCCTGCTTCAGCCTCCTACGTAGCTGGTACTACAGGCATGCACCACTGCAGAGGACTTTCCCTCACTGTTCTTAGAGCACTTACTGACTTGATGGCATTGAAAGATGATTCAGGTTGATTTTCTCTCTACACTGTCCCAGGCCTGAAACTGGTGCCTTGTTTCCTTTTAATGGAGAAATAGTATTAGAGATCAAGATCTGAGCATTAGTCATGCTCATTGCTACTGGGATTTCATTGTCTCTCAGCCCTTTCAGTAGCCAGAGTTAGCAAATATATGCACATATGTATACATACACATGAACATGTAAACATGTATACACACATATATGTACATATTTCAGAAATCACAAATTCACATTGTTACTTCCAATATACCCTCACAGGGTTCTCTCCTGCCCTTCTCCATTTCATATTTATATGTCCCTTCCTCCACAGTGAGAACCCCACCAACTACATCAACACAATTTGCTCATTTGCTCAATCCTGTGATACATCCAACATAGCTTCAGATGTGCATGCATGAATATGTAACAACAAAGCCCAATATTATGTATAATTATAAGCATCAATTTTTAAAAACCCAGGTGTAGTGGAGCACTCCTATAATTCCAGTGAGGCAAGAGGATCACAAGTTCAAGGCCAGCCTGGACAACTTATCAATACTCTCTCAAAATAAAAAAAGTGAAGGTCTGGGGATGTAGCTCAATAGTACAATGCCCCTGGATTCAATGCCCAATAATGAATAAAAACAAAAGAATTAGTAAGACTTGGGTAGTGATTACATATAAAAGATGGAGAAGAAAGAAGAACCCATGAGGTCTTTCCAGTTTTTGACTTGGAAGATGGGGTAAGCAGAGGTGCCACTCAATAAGATAGGGAATATGACAGAAGTAAGTTTAAGGAAAAATAAAATAAGTTCAGTTTGGGACATATTGAGTTAGTGTTGGCAAAAGGATATCCAAATAGAACTTTTCATTAAGAAGTTTTGTGATACTCTTAGTGACATTTGGACAGGCCTCCTTTTTCTGATTTCCTTTTGCCTTCTGCAATCAAGATTAAATCAGGAATCTTGGGTAGAATATGTGCTTCACCATGTTATATGTCTGGGAATCCCTAGGAGGTTGTTTTTTCTTTATTTTATTTTTATTTATATATGACAGCAGAAGGCATTACAATTCTTATTACACATATACAGCACAATTTTTCATATCTCTGGTTGTCTATAAAGTATGTTGACACCAATTCGTGTCTTCATACATGTACTTTGAATAATAATGATCATCATGTTCCACCATCATTTCTAGCCCCATGCCCCCTCCCTTCCCATCCTAGGAGGTGTTTCTAATATACTCATGAACCTGTCAGCTCTACTTAGGATGCAGTATCCACTATTCTCCTACCTGCTTAAGTCCCCTCATTGGTTTCCATTGCTTAATAAAATACCTTAGCATCTCATTCTTGTCACAGCTGCCAGTGTCCATTGTCAAAGTTTAATTTTTAGCCAGCCAGTCACAGTGGTGCAGACCTATAATCTCAACTATTCAGGAGACTGAGGCAGGATGATCTCAAGTTTGGGGCCAAATTAGTGAGGCCCTGTCTCAAAATAGAAGGGATTGGGCTGGGAATGTAGCTCAGTGGTAGAGTGCTTGCCTAGTATGCCTGAGGCTCTAGATTCTATCAACAACAGTGCAGGAACGCGCACACACGCGCACGCACACACACACACAAAGATAAAAAAGGACTGGGGAATGTAGCTCCGTGGCAAAGCATCCCTGGGTTTAAAGCCCAGTACTGAAAACAATATTTTTAGAATATTAAAAATGTAACTCATATAAAATATAAAGGGAGAACCTATAAAAATCGTAGCTAATTCTGGTGGGGGGAATGTGTAGCTCAGTGGTATAGTTTGCCCAGCAGGTACAAGACCCTGAGTTTGATATCTAGCACTGAAAAAAAAATAAAAAAAAATTAAAAAACATACTTAACTCATTAACGAGAGAGCCGCAGTGTGGTAAGCTGGTCAGGGGAAAATTTGAAAGACAATGCATTCATTGTATACATGTATGGAAATTATCACACTGTGCCCCATAAATATGTACAATTAAAATAATAATAGTTTGCTTTGGAGGAGAAGTCAAGAAGAGGGGAGGAGAAAAAGAAATGAAGCTTCTGCAAGTTCATCTTTAGCAGCATGGACCTTGACCTGCTGCTGACCATGTAGTAGAGCAGCTGCTGCAACATACAGGGCCTCAGGAGCAGGTGACTGAACCATGTTCTGTGGTAGAAGCAACCCTGAAGCGCCTGCATGGGGCCAAGAACAAGGCACCGTCCCTGGAGAAATTTGAGATGGTGAAGACGCACCTGTGGGACTTGAGCCCTTTGGTAGCTGGTAGGCAACATGGTCCAGGTGTATAATGGCAAGACATCCAACTAGGTGGAGATTAAACCTGAGATTGTCAGCCACTACCTGGGCAAGTTGTCCATCACCTACAAGCCAGTAAAGCCCCACAAGCCAGCATGGGGGCCACCTCCCGCTCCCTCCATATCCTACTCAAGTAGCCTGGTTGGCCAATATAGATAAAAGGACACCTGTCTCTAAATTAATTGATTAATTTAAAAAGAAAGTGTATATAGATACAGCAATAAAGTGTTCTAGAATAAAATTCCTAAATTAAATACAACTTAGGGAAATATAACTGTTACTTTTGGGGCTGTCTTTTACTGGCCAGAAAATATTCACATCCAACAAAAGCCTGCAAGTCAAATAAGATGCATTTCCCTAGAAGGGTAAATAATCTTTGGACAGGCCTATTAGACAGTATTCCACTATGACACGGAGGGACATCCTTTTGCCTTATTTACAAGTTTTGAATAATTTTTCTTACCTCCACATAACAACATCTACAAGGTGTGCCCTCCTTAAATTGCATACTTTGAAGTGTCAGAGAAGTGCTCTCTCCCACACTATCACAGTTCAGCTGTGAACCAAATCAATCAGACTTTGCTATCAGCCTGTCTGTCCTTAGGGCTCAAATATATGTCTCCGAGGCTAGGCAGGGAAATCAGTATCCATGAAAAATAAGGTACCATCCTCTTCATTTTCATCTCTCCCCAGGTGCCAATTCAAACATCTTTTATACAGGTGCCCTATGCAATTTGATACTGATGCAAATAAATATCTGTGAGTTGCCTGCCCCTCCAAGTCATGACACATGCCCAGACATGGTTGAATTCCAGCCATGGGAACAATTAACACAAACCAGGAGACAGAGTAGTTATCTTAGGTAATTCTTGTCATTCCAGGAGGTAATGGAGGATACCATACAACTGGTTTGGGAACAATGCAGGGCCATTGCCAAGACCAAAGGCAGCACCCAGTATTCACATTAACCTACTAAAAACCAAAATGGCACCTCAATTTATCACTCTTTCTGGTTGGATAAGATCATTCGTTTTCATGAAGTCTGGATTTGACAGTACCTTGGACCCCTCAGACTAAACATTGAGTCAGAGGCAAGTACAAGTAGATAGTGATTCTGTATCATACTCTTTGTTTAGGATCTGATAGTCCTTAGCAAAGTCTGGATGCCTCATCTTGTTTTTTCCAAAAAAATCTCCAGAGCCTTGTTAGAAAGAATCAGTGCCTCTTGCATATTTACAGGTTTGTGTTTGCCTATTTTTCCAGGATCTATGGCTTACCTGAGGGGGTGGAGAGCCCCAATTTTAATGGAAATGGCACTGTTCAACTATAATTCTAAGGCAGCTCCTTGGCCTGCCTCTATGAGTCAGGGTCCTGACAGGAAACACATGAAACACTGAAAGGACTTATCTGAGGTGAGTTGAATGAGAATGTAGGCAGGAATAAGGGAAGCAATAAGGGATGACAAAGTCTTCAGAGGCTACTAATAGAGGAATTCATTACCACCACTTATCCAAAAGTGTCAAGGAGAGGAAAGTACTACTAACACTTGGTGAGAGATGGAGTTGTGGAAGAGAGATGCCTATTAGTCATTTTGGCCAGTGAGGAATCCTGCCCCTTCTAGAACTCTGGCTGGGCAGGAAGGGAACAGAGAGAATAAATACCCTGACTTTTCTGTCTTCCCACCCTCATGCCCATGCTTGTCACTTGTCACTGTCCAAATCCATCTAGAAGCCAGTGGACAAGGGAGTTCATGTAATACAACCATGGCGGGATTTGCTTCCTGGGGCACAGGGCAAGGGAGAGAAAGGTGAAGAGTAGATTTTGGAGGTAAGGGCTTGCTGTCACACCCTATCAGGTACATATTGGGCAGGCTAGGGAGTGTTTTTAGCAGGAGGCAAATGTGAATTTTTAAAAATATTTATTTAGTTGTAGATGAACACACAGTATCTTTATTTATTTTTATGTGGTGCTGAAGATTGAACCCAGTGCCTCACACATACAGGGCAAGCACTTTACCACTGAGCTATAGCCTCAGCCCCATCAAATATGAATCTTAAGGTCCATTTTTTTCTAAGACATTGTGAAATAATGGATTAAGGAAGGTATTTACTCAGGGCAGAAAGATGACAACCTAGATAATGGGAGAATTCCAATGGTAGCCGTGTAGGGAGGAGGAAAGGAAAGGCAAGGAGAGAAAGAAGAGGGAGGGGAGAGAAGAAGGGGGAGAAAAAGAAGAAAGAAAGGAAGGAAGAGGTTGGGGGAAAGGAAGAAGAGAGAGAGACAGGAGAAGAGGGAGACAGGCAGAAAAAACCTGGCAAGCATTAGCTCAAAGAAGAGAGATGAGACTCTAAAATGGCAGGACTTCTTTTGTGTCAGAAATCCTGAACAGAGATAGAAAGGCAGCACAAAGATGAAGCATGAACTTCAGTATCAGACAAACCTTGGACCTCTCTTATGTCTGCATGTCTTGTGTCTAGATGTCACATGATTGTTTTTCCATATCATGCTGGTTCTACCATCCTCCTGCTTCCAAAAAGCAACAAATAGCAAGCAGTCACAGCTCTCTACTCAAAGGTTAAGTCATTAAACAGAGTTAGATTGTGAAAGTAGTCCCAGAGGCTTCAACATGACAGTATTGACAAATGTACAGCCAACAAGAGAAAAATACAACATAGCAAGAAACTACGAATATGCTTCACAGGCAAGGACTGTCTCCCAGCAAGGGATCTGGAGAGGCCAGGTAAAAGCTCCAATTGTGCTCCTATGAGAAGACCATAACAAGATGCACTCTGAGATCAGGAATCACAGAAGTTCAACTCCAGAGCCCTGGTATGGGTGGGGGGAAGGTGGGGCAATGAAATCAGGTGCAAATTATTAATGCACTATTATTGGAAATAAATGCTGTAGGAGTCAGGTACCATGGGGGCATGGCTGTAATCCCAATGATTTGGGAGATTGAGGCAGGAGGATCACAGGCTTGAAGACATCCTGTGCAACTTAGCAAGACCCTCTGAAAATTAGTGAGACCCTGTCTCAAAATTATATAAATAAATAAAACAAAGGGAATATGTATGTATCTCAATGGTAAAGCACACCTGGGTTCAATCCCCACTACCAAAAAAAAAAAAAAAGGAAAAGAAAAAAAAAAGATGAGGCAATTTAAAAATGGACAAATACACAAATGACTGCTTAGTTATTAAGGAAATGCAAACAAAATCAAAATGAGATACCAGTTCAAACCCACTAGAATGACTATACTTTTTTAAAAGACAGAAAATTAAAAAGTATTGGCAAGAATGAAGAAGAAAAAGAATACTAAGATGTAGCTGGTGGAAATGTGAAATGGTACAGCTACTTTAAAAAATTATTTTGAGCTAGACACGGTGACAAACTCCTGTAATCCCAGTGACTTGGGAGGCTGAAGCAGGAAGATTGCAAGTTTGAGATCAGCCTCTGCAAGTGGCTGGGGATGTAGCTCCGTGGTTACATGCCCTTGGGTTCAATCCCTGGTACCAAGAAAGAAAGACAAAAAAGGAAAAGACAATTATTTTGAGATTTCTCAAAACACTAATCATAGAATTCCCACACAACCCAGTGATTCCATATATACCTGAGAAGAATGAAAATATATATTCACTTAAAAACTTGCACATTAATGTTCATAGAAACATTATTCATAGTGGCAAAAGTGGGAATAACCCAGATGCCTACCAATTGATGAATGGATAAACAAAATGTGCCATAAATGGAATACTATTCAGCCATAAAAGGAATAAAGTACTGATATTTCCTATAACATGGATGAACTTTGAAAGCATTATGCTAAATGAAAGAAATAAGTCACAAAAGACTACATATGGTATGATTATATCTATGTAAAATGTATGAAATAATAAATCCACAGTGAAATAGAGTAAATTTGTGGTTGCCAGAAGGTTGGGGGGGTGGGAATTAGAAAGTGTCTTTTTATGATAATGAAAATATTCTGGAATTAGACAGTAGTGATGGTTGTACAACTTAGTTACTATACTGAAAACAACTGAATTGTATAATTAAAATGGCTAAAATGATGAATTTTAGTGATTATTCATAATTAAAAATAAAATAATATGACATTATAATATAAACTGTTCTGAAACTCTTCAGAACCATGGTTACAAAACCACACTATTAATCAATATATTTCCTGTTTGGGGGAAAGGGACAAGGGCTAATAATGAATCTTGACAAAAGCTCAGGTTAATTGCAAGATTGTTGCACACCTCAACAATGTGCTGCTGCACAAAAGGCATGGTCCAAACAGAGGCCTTGATTCACTAAACTGCATAGTGTGCCTTCCAGGCACAGTGCCCAGGCCATAGCTGCAACCAAACCCCTTCAGGGTGAGCCCTCCCTGAAGAGGGCCCAATCCATGCCAACCTCTGGAAGTCACCATTAAAACTGAATGCAGAGGCAGATGTGGTGGCGCTATCTGTAATCCCAGCTATTAGGGAGGCTGAGGCAGGAAGATCACAAGTTCAAAGCCAACCTCAGCAACTTAGTGAGATCTTGTTTCAAAATAAAAATGTGTTGAGGATATGGGTCAGTGGATTGCCTATTGTGTGAGAGGCCCTGAGTTTAACTTCCAGTACTGGAAAAAATAAAATAAAAACTGAATGTAAGGGGGCTGAGACTGTGGTGCAGTGGTAGAGCACTCGCCTAACATGTGTGAGGCACTGGGTTGGATTCTCAGCACCACATAAAAAAAAATTAAAAAAACAAAATAAAGGTAGTGTGTCCATCTACAATTAAAAATAATAATAATAATAAACTGAATGTAGGCCCACTGGCTTCATCTTGCTGGGCTGCAACTCAGAGCAAGGCTTCCTAAACTTCCCCTGCTCTACAGCAGAAGGGAACGGAGGGAGCCCTGCCTGGGACTGGCATGCCCACCTAGAGGGACCAACTGTCCCATCGTGCCCAGGAAGGTCTTGATTTTTACATTGGAAAGTCTGGCTCTCTGGGGAATTCTCCAGTCCCAGGAAAGCTGGCATGGTTGCTGCCCCGCAGCTGCCCCTCTTCCCTGGGATGGAACATGCATCATCGACAAGAGAGAGCAGACAGTCCTCCTGGCTAGGCCTGCAGGGAGGGGCTGGCTCCCCTCCCTGTCCAGAAGCCATCCCTTGACCTGAAATTGTAGGGCCATCACTGCCAGTCCTGCAGCAGCTGAGGGCTTCTCCCTGCAAGCCGCCCCTGCAGCCTCCCTCTCTTCTGCCTGCCAAATTATCCTCAGGAACAGCAGGAATTCAAGGGCCCTTCATGCCTCTCAGGATGGCTAAGTCTGCATGGACGCTTCTAAGCTGATTCAACACGCATTTACCAAGCCCTCTGGGGGCTATTAGAGGTGGCCCTTGCTGCCACTGGCTGGGAGCAGACCTCATTTGACAGCCCCTGCTGCCTTCTGCCAGGGTTTTTCTGGAGCAATGAGCGAGGCCTGAATGTCCCGTCTTGCCTGTGCACGGGAGCTTGGGAACCCCAAGTGCAGGTCCCGCTGTTCCCTGGGCTTCCAGCTTGAATGGCACCCAGTTTTTTGGAGCTGTGGCTCAGAGCCAGGTCCAATGAATGCCCTGGTCCTGAGAGCCTGGGAGGTGAGTGACAGGATCCTTGCCCTGAGGACCTAAGATCTGGAGGGGCCCCCAGGAGCATGTGGTCACACTGTGATGGGCAAGTCTAGGTGCTATGGGAGGGATGGCCCAAGACTTCTTGGGAAGGGGAAACCTGAGCAGAGGCTCACAGCCCACCTGCAAGTTGTCTGAAGTAGGGGGCTATTAAGGAAGTCTCTCTTTTTTTGTTGTGTGCTTCTGGGGATTGAACCCAGGGCCTTGCGCATGCGAGGCAAACAATCTAGCAACTGAGCTATATCCCCAGGTCCAGGGAGGTCTCTTTTTGTTCAGTACTGGGGACTGAACCCAGGGGTGCTTTACCACTGAGTCACATCCCTGGCCCTTTTTATTTTGAGACAGGGTCTTGCTAACTTGTTTAGGGCCTTGAGAAGTTGCTGAGCCTGGCCTTGAACTTGTGATCCTCCTCCCTCAATCTCCCAAGATGCTGGGAGGGGTGTTAAAAAGGAGGAAGAGACGGGAGCAGTGTTCGAGGTCCTACTGGAGGAGTGTTTCATGGAAGCAGGTAGGATCTATGTGTCCCATTCCCAACGGGTCCATAGAAAAACAAGCTTTGGTACTGATTAGTGGGCATTACACACAGGCCTAATCTGAGTGAGGATTTCTTGTATGATGAATGATGGCCCAAATGAGTCTTCTTGTGCTATCACATTCTGTACTGATCCTTGACCTCTGTGGAACAGGGTTTATTTGTGAATTTATTTGTGCTGGGCAGTGGATTGTGCTTTGGCTCTAATTCCTAATGGGGACCATCATGCGGTTTGTTGTTAGAGCGAGAGTATGTATTTGGGCCTGAGGTTTGACTTTCCCCTGGTCCATTTTTTTCATATAGAGAGGCCTGAGTGGGAGACTATGCCCTGATGGTACCTGTATTGGTTCTGATGTGGACCATGAATCACGCTTATTTGAAGAGTCAGTAGGAATGGGTATAGGGTTCACCTGGGAACCTTAGATGTCTGTATGTTCCAAGCCATTCTGTGGGCATGGGCTGAGGTCTGAGTAAGTTCTGTCTGCCAGCTCACTGTGTGATGTGTGTAATGCATGTGAACTCTGTGAGATGCAGGTGCTGCATAGGAGTTTGTTGCTATAGATAAAGCTATTTGTAGATATAAACCCTCACCTGAGAGATCCCCTGTTAGTATGCTGAAGGCTGCTATGTTTCAGAGGCTCTCTGTGAAGCACAGGAGAGGTGTGTTTGATTTTGAGGTACTTTCAGGTAAAATAAAACAGCTTTGAATTAGAGTAGAAGCAGTGGGACAAAACTCACCCCTCCCTACCCTGCATTGTCAGAACATCTTGGTATGAGAGAAATACACTAATAACTAATAGAAGCAAGAATGGCTGATTCTGTAGGACTCAAGAAAAGATTGGGAAGTGAGGAGTTCATTGTCCTGTCTGGAGATGGCATACATCTCAAGGACAGAGAGTGAGGGTGGGTATGGAGGAATGACCCCTGAATGGGGAACAGCTTCAAAAGGGAGAGCTATGAACTGGGGAGGAGAAAGAAGGGAAGAGTTAAGGAGGAATTATGTGCCACTTCACATAAGTATGTCCACTCTGAGTTATAGGGGTCCTGGGACATTGTCCTCTCAGTCCTCATGACTGCCCTGCAGCACCTGATGTCTCAAAGCCCACAGGTTGATCATCTCTGGCCATGAGTTGCTTGACCATGAGTTGCTTGACAGTGTAGCTTAAAAGATTCATTTCTATGAATACCATAATAATAAAATGTCTAGAAAGCCCTGAATTAGGAAGCAAGGAGTGCCCAAGGTGCCACTCCTGATCTTTCTACCAGTCTGACTTTGTACAGCTTTGAATCACTCAAGTGAAACCTTAAGAACTGCTTAAAGTCTTCTACATCAGACTCAAGCAGACCAGGTAATTCAAACCAACCCTTCTTCAAAAGAGAAGTTAAAAATGTGAACAAAACATATGAAAAGGTATGTCTAAAACCATCAAATGGGCAATTTAGTGATTCACACTCCAGGAGATAATTAAATAATAGGAGGATATTATGACCAACTCAATATTATCTCTTGGAATTTTTCCCCCTGATACTAGGGATTAAACTCAGTGGCACCCTTCCACTGAGCTACAGCCCCAGCCCTTTTTCTTTCTTTTTTTAATTTTTATTTTGAAGCGGGGTCTTGTTCAGTTGCAGAGGGTGGTCTAGAAATTGCCATCCTTAAAAAAAAAAAAAGAAAGGTGGGAGGGCTGGGGATCTCATGAAAATCAAAGGGAGATCAGTAGAAAAAAGGAACCAGGGAGTAGGAGTGGGGGAGGGAAGGAGGAAATGCTGGGGAGTGTTATTGGCTAAACTATATTGTTAAATTGTGTGCATGTATAGATATGTAACAACCAAACCAACCATTTTATACAACTATAATGCACCAATAAAATATGTGGAAAAAAAAAGAAATTACGATCCTTCTGTCTCAGCTTCCTGAGCACCTACAATTATAGGTATGCACCACAGTGTTCCACTTTTCTGGATCTTAAACCAATAAATTGCTCATTTGATGTTTTAGATCCTGGGGTACCAATGAGCTATGTCCCCAAAACTTTCAGTTTGAGACAGGGTTTCACTAAGTTGCTAGTTGCTGAGGCTGGCTTTGAACTTGTGATCTTTCTGCCTCAGCCTCCTGACTAGCTGGGACTATAGGTGTGCACCACCATGCTCAAATCATTTGATGGTTAAAAACTACCTTTTAAATTTATCTTTCAAAGGAGAGTTGAGACAAGGTCTTGCTAACTTGTTTAGGACCTTGATAAGTTGCTGAGCTAACTTGTTTATGGCCTTGATACTAACTCTTCTTAGTAAAATGGATAAATTCCTGAAAACACAACTTACCAAAATTGATGCATAACAAAATAGAAAACTCAAATAAAATTAAAGCTCCAGATCTAGATATTTTTATAGTTGAGTTATACTAAACACTTGAAGAACAAATAGTTCCAATCTCTTCCAGAGATTAGAAATAGATAGGATAGTTTTTAATTCAATTTATGAGGCTTCTATACTCTTGGTGTCAGAACTGTCAAGAAAGACAATTTGATAAAGGCAAATGATATACCAATCTCATTTACATAGATGCAAAAATCTTAAATCAGTTTTAATAAATCATATCTAGCAATATGTGAAAAGAATAATATATCCTGAATAAGGTAGATTTATTTCCAGGAATGCAAGTATATTTTAACATTAGAGAATCAATTGTTTAAATAGGCCATCTTAACGTATTAAAATAGAAAACTATATGGTAAACTCAGAAGGTGTAGAAAAACATTTTATAAAATTTAGTACCCATTCATGATAAAAAACTAATAGCAAAATACAGATATAAAAGACTGTCCTTAATTTGATAAAGATCTTTTAAAAATTTATGGCTAGTATCATATTTTAAATTTAAAAAAAAATTTGTAGTTGTAGACGGACAGCATACCTATATTTTATTTGTTTATTTTTTTGTGGTGCTGAGGATCGAACCCAGTGCCTCACATGTGATAGGCAAGCACTCTGCCACTGAGCCACAACCCCAGCCCCGCTAGTATCATATTTAATGGCAAACAGTTGAAAGCTTTTCTTTTGAGACCATGAACATGACAAAGATGATTTCTATCACCACTATTTTTCCTCACCATTGTAGTGGTAGCTTCATGCACTACAGTAAGGGCAAAAATAGTATAATATTTTGAAAGCATAAACCAGAATTTTTATTATTTGCATATAAGATTACCATGTATGCAAACATTTGGAAAATATGTGCAGATCAATGAGTAGGATTAATGAGACAGTTCCACCAGGATTTTGGATAGGACTTTATACAGTATTTAATTTTATTTCCACATAAGGGCAACAAAGGCTTATTAAAATGGAAATTAAAAACAGAATAGCGTGTTGAAGAGCCTAGGGGCAACTGTACTGATGCCTGAAATTTGCTTCAAAATACACCCCAAATATCGAGAATTAGTAGATGCATAGAGGGATAGATAGATGGATAGATCATGATAAATATAGTAAAATATATATGTTAATGATGAAGTCTGGATGGGAAGTGTATTGGTTTCACATAAAATTATTTTCTCTCTTTTGTATATTTGACAAAAATCATAATAAATGTTGGAAAAATCCTGAAACAAATAACAGACAGATGTTTACATACTCTATGGATAAAAATATAAAAATTAAGAAACAATTAAAGCAGACCTAAATAAATGAAGAAATAAATTATTTCCATAGATTGAGAGACTGAATGATGTCTTAAAAAGCCAAATGATCTATAGAGTCATTACAATTACATTTAAAATCCTAGCAAGGCTTTCTCTCCCTCCCCCTCCCTCCCTCTCTCTCTCTCTCTCTCTCTCTCTCTCTCTCTCTCTCTCTCTCTCGTTTATTTTGGAGCTCACGGTTTCAGAGATTTGAGTCCATAGAGAGCTGGCTCCTTTCCTCAGGGCTCCAGGTGAGGCAGAACATCATAGCAGAAGAGTGTACAAAGGGAAGTGGCTCAAGACATCACACCATACCTTTATTATTTATTTATTTATTTTTATGTGGTGCTGAGGATGGAACCCAGTGCCTCACCCATGCTAGGCAAGCGTTGTGCCACCATGGCATTTGCAGGTAAATGGATGGCGTTGGAGAAGATAACGCTAAATTAGACAACCCCAGAAAAACAAATGGTGAATGTTTTCTCTGATATAAGGTGACTGACTCATAGTGGGGTAGGGAGGGGGAGCATGGGAGGAATAGATGAACTCTAGATAGGGCAGAGGGGTGGGAGGAGAAGGGAGGGGGCAGGGGGTTAGCAAGAATGGTGGCATGTGATGGAGATCATTATCCAAAGTACATGTATGAAGACACAAATTGGTGTCAACATACTTTATATATAGAGATATAAAAAATTGTGCTCTATATGTGTAATAAGAATTGTAATGCATTCTACTGTCATTTATTTAAAAAAATTAATTAAAAGAAAGATATCACACCAAAAAGCAGAGATTCCTAGCAGGGTTTTCTTTGTGAAACTGGACAAGCTGAATCTCTGTGACTCTTCACAGAGCCAGAGATAGCTAAGACTTTGAAGGACAAGGTGAGAGCAATTTCTCTATCAGATATCAAAACTTATTATGGGGGCTGGGAATATAGCTCAGTTGGTAGAGTGCTTGCCTCACAGGCACAAGGCCCTGGGTTCAATCCCCAGCACCACAAAAGAACTTATTGTAAAGCTATATTGATTTATACAGTGTGATGTTAAGTCTAAGGAAAGATAAATAAACAAGTGGAGCAGCACGGAGAACCCAGAAACAGACTATTGTATGCATTTACGCTGTGTAACAAAGATGATAGTACAGAGCAGGAGGGAAAAAATTATCTTCTTGACAAACACTACTGGTACAATTGTCTATCTATAGCAGGAAAAAAAAATGAAATTTGACCCCTACCTCATACTGTAGAGAGCGGCCTGAATTATGGGTCTTGAACTGTCCTGTGACAGAGGGGATGCCTCTCTTGGGAACTCTCAGTGCAAAGGCATCAATTTGAGACTGCCTAGTTGCTGTGGTGACACCCTACTCAATAAGAGATTTTGTGCCAGCCACAGAGCTGCTATTCAGTTCTTGACCTTGAGGCTCAGAAACCAGCTGCTTGATAGAAAGTTGTGGGTGCAAGCTTACGATCATAATCCGACTACTCATACTCATGATCTTGGTTCCAGTTACTTTGAATAAACTTTCTCATAATAAATCCTTTTGATGTTTACACATATATAATAAATGTGCTGAGCTTGTGGTGTGTCACTATCTCCCTACCAAGGAGGAGTTAATCATCGAGACCCAGCTTTTTCTCTCTTTGTGTGTCTGTTTCTTTTCTCCATCTCCTGACTGCCTGGTCCAGGAACCTGAATTAATGGCCATGCAGGTCACAGCATTATACTATACACAAAATTAATGCCAGGTGGATTAAATATATGAATGAAAAAAAAAACTAAACAATACAAGTTCTGGAAGGTAATAAAGACAAAATAGGGGAGTAAGTAAATATTCCTTTAAAAAGATACATAAAGCATAACCATAAAAGAAAATATTGATGAATTTGATTAGCAATAAAATAGAAAAATAAGCAAGAAACTTGATCTGCCACCTCATAAAACTATAAATCTAAATAGGTAGTAAACATATAAAAAGTAGCTTAATCACATTAGTAATCAGGGAAATGCAAATTGAAAGCATAGTGTACTTAATTGGTGAAAATTAAAAATATGACACTAATATTGGCTGGCAAGAACATGGAAAAATAGTGGAGTGTAAATTGTTGTGAACATGTTAGAATTATTTGGTATTATATGCTAAAGTTGAAGATATGCATATTTAATAATTGAGCAATTCCACACTTAGTTATACATGCAACAAAAATGCATTCTTATGTACCTTAGGACATGTAAATAATTAGGTCTACAGAAAATTTTATTCGACAGTAGGATTTAGATAAATCATGGCATATTCATCCAATAGAATATTACATACAATGATTTTTAAAATTCAACATAACCTAGCCTAACTTGATTGATATACCAATTCTCATCATATAAGATCTACATTCAAAGGTAGTCCCATCGGCGATGCTCCCTTCAAAGCCCAGAAACCATGTGCAAATTATAGCCAATAGTATATTACAAAACAAATGCCTAGAACAGGGTCTATGTGCATATCATCACTTAGCTTACTTAAAAGTAAGCTCATGGATTTAGATTAAACCTCACTTTCACATTGCCACTTAGTTTAGGGCAAAATAGTCATCAGTAAAACCAGTGACTATATGTACATCATGGTTTAATAACCCATAAGCAAATATGATTCTGGATTTATTTATTGAACTATGAAGGGTCAATTTTCACACACTAAAAATAAGCAGTCTAGTGCAGACTTTATCATGCATTATGAGTAGTAAGGTGAACATAGGTTTTTGTTTTGCAGGTATTATCTTCTGATTTGCCAAATAGCAGCATACTTACATATCATTGTGTCTTAGACCATTTTGTGTTGCTATAATAAAATGCCAGAAGTAACATACTTTATACAGAAAAGAGGTTTATTTAGCTCACAGTTTTGGACATCTGAGAGTGTGGCATTGGCATTTGCTCATTATGGTGAGGGCCTTCTGGCTATAATCACAACATGGCAGATGGTGTCATGGTAGGAGTGCATACAAAAGGGAGTGATCATATGGTAAGACAGGAAGACAGAGAACTAAGGAAGTCAAATGTACTTTATAACAAACCACC
Organism: Spermophilus citellus; assembly: GCF_964194105.1. Lineage (NCBI taxonomy): Eukaryota > Metazoa > Chordata > Mammalia > Rodentia > Sciuridae > Spermophilus > Spermophilus citellus. Next base: position 120,648,600 of record NC_138190.1, on the reverse strand, counting down.
CCCTCTCTCCCTCTCTCTTTTGTGGTGCTGCAGATACAACTCAGGTCCTTGCACATTCTAAGCAAGTACTGTACCACTGAGCTACTTCCCCAGCCCTATAATAACCCTTTATTACAAGAACTAATCCACTCCACTACACCATCACTAATTCCTTCTAAGGTAGTACCCCTGTGGCTTAATTACCATCTACTAAGCCCCATCTCTTTAAGTTCCACCATCTCTCAATAATATCACTCAAGGGAGCCAGCTTCCAGCACATTAACCTTTGGGGGACACAATCAAATCCTATGCAAACCATAGTATATGGCCTATGAAAATCTTGTTTTAGAGCCTACTAAGTAGTGGGTTGGGGTCATCTATATGGCCACCATTTGTGGGGATACTGGTTTTGCTTTGACTGGGTATGGGTTCAGAAATTAGGCCAACAGCTTTCTAGCCATATATGTCTATATTCTTTTTTTTTTTTTTTTGGTACTGGGGATTGAACTCAGGGGCACTCGACCAATGAGCCACATCCCCAGCCCTATTTTGTATTTTACTTAGAGACAGGGTCTCACTGAGTTGTTTAGCACCTTGCTTTTGCTGAGGCTGGCTTTGAACTCATGATCCTCCTGCCTCAGCTCCCGAGCCATTAGGATTACAGGCGTGTGCCATGTCTCCCAGCTACGGCTATATTCTTGGAGGGAACTGTCATATATTTGCTGAGCAGTGGGGATCACTAACTCAGATGCCTGCCGGTAAATAAATGAATATTATAGTCTGAGTATTTACACATTTAACTGTGGGAGAATATCAATTATTTTTATAAAGAAATCAATGATTTCCCATTTTTCCTGAAACATCCCTCATGAAAACATGAGTTCAGAAAATGTTCTTTAATATGAGAGAAAAATAAATAATATAAGCACAATGACACATGGTAGCTAATCCAGGGATGTGATTAAAGGGAGTAAAAGCAGCTGCTACTCTGATCTAAGATGTACAGGCAAGCAGTTTAGTATTGCCAGATTTTCCAATTTTTAAAAGATATTTTAAAAGTCCAGATTGTTCTTAAAGACAAAATAGTCCATTTTATTCTTGTTTATTTATTTATTTAAATAAGAAATAGTCCAATTTTTAAGTTTTAATCTAAAAGGAATGGTGTGGTGGTGTGCACCTGTAATGTATGCACTCCTACCATGACACCATCTGCCATGTTGTGATTATAGCCAGAAGGCCCTCATCAGCTACTTAGGAGGCTGAGACAGGAGGATGGCAAGTTTGAGGTCAGCCTTAGCAACTTAGAAAGACTGTGTCTCAAAATAAAATTTAAAAGGTCTGTGAGTGCAGATGAGTGGTAGAGCACTTGCTTAGTATGTATGATGTCCTGGGTTCCCTTTCAGTACTATACACACACACAAAAAAAAAAGGAATGAAAGGGAGGCAAAGAGGGAGGAAAGAAAGAAGGGAGGGACAGGGGAAGAATGAAGGAAGGAAAGAAGGAAGGAAACAAAGAAAAAGAAAACATGTGTGGGCCAAAAGTATGCATGATAGATCTGACCTGAAGGATACTACTTTGAAATTTCTTGTTTTTTAAAACACTTTGTTTATTTATTTTTATGTGGTGCTGAGGATCAAACCCAGTGCCTCACTGAGCTATAGCCCCAGCCTGCAATTTCTGCTATATGTTAGGAGCTGCCACATAGGAAGTGAGCGCCCCTTAGCGTTGAGCGATGAGACTGTGGAGATGTGACAAGCCAGCCATGGGCTGTGTGTGTGTGAACTATGAGCATTGAGCGCACAAAGTGGACTGAACCGATGTGGCCCCTCTGTTTGGGCGGGCCTCGCTCTGGTCTTTTGCTTGCTCTGCCATGATCCCCATACAGCTCATGAGATGGGCATGTCCTCCCTAGATGTCAGTCAATCTGCAGATATGAGGAAGCTAGACTCAACTCCCTGAAACCTGACCCCTTGCCTCAATGAATGGCTTCTCCTCCAAAAAAGGGTTTAGCACATGCTTGCTCTCTCTCTCTCTCTCTCTCTCTCTCTCTCTCTCTCTCTCTCTCTCTCTTTACATGGATCCATAAGGTCGGAAGAGCTGTCACAGGACCCAAAGAAAAAGGTATTTCTCTGTCTCTGTGTGATTATTTTGTGCAGCCTAGTTCACCTGGAGTGACCCCAAGTGTTTAGTAGTGAGACACAATGATATAGGCTAAATGGGATCTATTTCCCTGTGTACTGAAATGTGTTAGGACCCTGGATCTTCCTTGATTAGATATTGTCTGCTTGGAGGATTGTCTGCTTAGTGATTTGGGAAGTGACAGTCTATATATGGGTCCTGAATCAGGAAGAAAGACTCTCCTAACTTTCTGGCTACAATACTTAGGGACAGTGGGCCATGCAAGGGTTCCTGAAGGATTCCTGGAGTGAACAAGGACCAGTACTCAGGGTTATGGTGTATGGATCAAGCTCTGTTCTATTAGAGGTGATTAGGTAGGAAAAAAAAACAGTTAAATAAAACAATTGTTTAAAACACATTTGATGAAATATCACTTAAAAATATTGCTGTGAAAACCTTAAAAATGATACCATAGGCAATCAAATTGAGTGTGAATACATGCGCTAGACTTTATCGGACTTTTTGCTCAAGCTAGAAGGGAAACCCAGCCCTGACCAAGTGCTAGAGCAAAGAACAAAGGTGTACAGCTTTTATGACATCTATAGGGTAGACAGGGTCCCAGTGTCTTGTCATCTCATATAACATGGTTTTTTCTTTTGCCTGTGCTCCTGTTTATCATGTCTCTTCATGTGACACATGTCTCATTACCATCTTAAGTCTCCACCTTGGGGTGCATGTTTCACACTACTAAAAAGGTAAAGGTAACTATGTATTATTTCAGTGCTCATTATATGCATGCTTTTGCTCCTCAACATCTGGAATATTTCCCCTTATTATCTCAGAGAATCCCTAATATTATTTTCACAATGGGACAGAATATTGTCCTGTCTCAGTGGTCTTGTCTTGGTGATTTTGCTTTGTCTGGCTCTGGATTCTTGGCATTTCTGCAGACCACACAATCTCAAAAGCTGAGCTGCTTTCTCAACCTAACCTACTATCTTTTTATTTATTTATTTTATTGGTACTGGGGATTAAAGCTAGAGGCGCTTAAATATTAAGACACATCCTCAGCCCATTTTAAAAATATTTTATTTAGAGACAGAGTCTCACTGAGTTGCTTAGGGCCTCAATAAATTGCTGAGGCTGGCTTTGAAATTCACAATCCTCCTGCCTCAGCCTCCTGAGCAGCTAGGATCAACCTTCCATCTCTTGATGTATTATCTTAATTTTATAGACTTAAAGACTGGTCCACATTTTAACTCCCAGTTTTCTGGTACATCTGTTAATTCTATAAGACTGAGAGCTACCTTACCCCCATGAGAGATTTTTTCCCCTTAATCTTAAGGAAATCCAGTTTTTCATGGGGGGGGGTTATTCCTCACTGCATCAATAAAATATTTAATGAATTAATCATGCATTAACGCATTAACCATGGCCAGTGGGATTCATTTAAGAAATGTGAGGAATAGTTCAGTATGGTGAAATATACTAATATAATATTTATTTTGTTGTGGGGGGATTGAAATCAGGGCCTTGTACATGGTAAACACATGCTCTACCACAGCTACACCCCAACTCCTATAATATTTATTTAATTAATAGATGTAAGGTCGGAAACTATATCATCCTCTTAATATATGCCAAATAAAAGGTATCTGGAAGAATTCAATGTTTATTTATGATACCATTTTTTAAAACCTTAGTAAAATAGAGACAGATGGTTAATGCCTTAACATGATAAAAATAGACCTGAAACAAAAAGCCAGTGTCATCTTTCATATATTTTTTTTTCTGAACTACCTCCTGTCTGCTCTTGCATGGCTTGAGTAGCAAGCAATTGAATAAAACCCTGAAGCAAACTATTACAATTTATACCTTTAAAAATATTTAAATTTCTATAATTTACTGAAATAGAAAAAAAATCTTTCAGTATCTGTTTCTGACTGAAGGCAGGGATGCTGCCTCTACAGACAAACAAATGTGTTGTGTAAATCTGTGTAAATAAAGCTGCCCTGGAAGCCCTTTGGCAAGCTGAAGAGGAGCTGCATTCCCTGGTTAAAAGTGGGGCAGCCGGCCCAGCAGGAAGGTAAAATATTTTTGTGTGGGCTGAGAATGTGAGAGAGATCGTCGCCATTAGATTACAAAACAGAACCAAAAGGCATTATGTAATGAGTGGCCTGGACTGGCAAGCTGTGTGTGTGTGTGTGTGTGTGTGTGTGTGTGTGTGTGTGAGAGAGAGAGAGAGAGAGAGAGAGAGAGAGAGATGGAGCCTTTCTGAAACATGAAATGTTTATAAGCTCCCACGAGGGTTGGAGCACAGGCTTAAGGGAAGCTATTGTTATGCTCGAATTCAGGACCCTCAAAAGACCACCAGAGACCAAGATCGATGTAAGCAGCAAAGAGGTGCTTATTGGGAGCTACCTCAGTCCTCCCTGCACAAAGCAACTGGTGATACTGAGAGGCCCGAGCCCAGGGTTTGCAGCAGTTTTATACATTCTTTGGAGAGGGCAGGGACCCCCACATACATCATAGCATCTCTTAGCAAATCATCACACACCGCGGGAAAATCAAATAACAACTGTAAAACATGATTAGCACATTCACTGGTGGGAACAAGTTGGGTAGGGGTGATTGGTTACTACAAGAGGGGGATTCGTTTGAACTGATTGGTTTAAGCCAAGAGGGCTGTTCATTGCCGAACTACATGGTTTCCCAACATGTTATCAACCACCATAAACTACTGGGAGGGTCATCTGGCATCCCAGGTATTTCCCTGTCTCATGCTGATTGGTGGCTGCTAGGGGGTTGCTATGGGTTCCAACCTAGCCTGACTGAGTCGGGGACACCAGGCACAGCAGATCTCTCCTGTTATTTGTAGATAAACAACTTAGCAGGGTGGGAATGTGCCTAGGAGTGCTCTGTGGGTCTGTCCAAGGACAAAGGTCGTGTCCCTTCCTTGGACAGGCTTTGCCCTGAGGTAGAGGCTGGTTTTTCACTATCAACTAGGATAGATGAGGTCATCTATACTAGAATACTTAAGGATTTTAGCTCGTAGTCCACATTTTCCGTACCCAGGTTTCTACTATCTGATTCAGTAGTTTTTTGTCTGTTTGTTTTTATTTTTGCCTTGCTGGGGATCAATCCCAGGAACTCACACATGTGCTCTAGTACTGAGCTATTCCCCTAGCCCTGTGGTTTGCTAGTTTAAATGATATCTTTTGGCTCCTACCTTTTACCTATGCAGCAATCATGAAGCTTATGCAACATTTCTTCTTTGTATTTTTAGTTGTATTTCTATTTTGTCTATGTTCTCTATGTTCTTCAACTTAACCTTTTATTTGGTTTAAATTTAGATTTATAATGAAACATATTCAATTCTGAGTATCTATTTTTAGTTGGATGAAAATTGTGATAGACCCAACCTGATCTTTTATTAAAATTGGGAGCCATCTTGCCACAAAGCCATGAAAAGCTAATTTCGGTTTTATTATAAATTACTGCAAATTCTGAACCTGCTTGGAATGCCTGCCTGTACCTTGAACTCACCCATGCCTGGCTCTCTGACCAGATAGCAGCCCTCTCTGAAACCTTAGTGACGCCTCACAAATCTTGGCCTTCCCTGGCCAGATAACGACCCTCTCTGAGGCTCTAATGGTCCTCATAAATTCTGATGTTGGGGCCAGCAAAAAAAAAAAAAATGTAAACTACCATTAGTGTGATGCTTGTAAGAGTTCTGTTATCTGTAACCCCCCTTTTGTGTAACTTTTCTGGGCTATAAAGCTGGGCTGCAGGAAAGCTGGGCTGCTGTCTTGTTCCCGCCGTTTTGGGAGGGAAAGGCAGCCCGGCCGGTCGAAATAATAAGCTTGCTTTAATTTGATTTTAATTGGAGTTAGTGGTCTTTTCTTGCGTCCTGGTCTAACAATTGACCCCTAGCAGAATCCTCAGGAAGAGCAATTGAATACAAAACTTCCTGAGATCTTGAAATTTTTAAATGGGAATTTTGAGCTCAAACATTAATTTTTTTGTTTGAGTTTCTTTAAAATGTGTCTCCACTCTTATCTTATTTCTATAATTCTTTCCAGTAGTTTGATGCCACCAGTTTTTCTTTTCTTGTAGGTCACTTAGGGTTTTCTTCCCTATAGATTCATAATGGTTTTTCCTATATCATCAATGTCTGTTTGACTAGGTTTTTATCAGAGTTGACAGTAAATGTTTTCAAATACACAATGGGATCTTTAAATATGTAGAATTAGGTGTTCTTTTATTTCCATTAAGTTTTGTTTAAATTGTATTTTAAATATTAGTTCAGTTCCTTTGTTTGCTTTTTCTTCTTCTCAAAGGATTCCAGATATATTATACCTATCACTTTCATTTTCCTCTTTACTCTTGTATTTTATTTTGGTTCTGTGGCCTTCAAAAAATTTTTTGTGCCTGTTCTTTCTAACTCATACTGTATTTTTAAATTATATCAATTCTTTTTTAAGTATCTTGTAACTTCTTTTCTGAGATGATTTTCTTTTTTTTTCAATATATATATTTTTTTGTACTGGGGATTGAACTCAGAGCCACTCAACCATTGAGCCACATCCCTGACCCTGTTTTGTATTTTATTTAGAGACAGGAGGGTCTCACTGGTTTGCTTAGGGCCTCACTTTTGCTTAGGCTGGCTTTGAACTCATGATCCTCGGCCTCCCGAGCTGCTGAGATTACAGTCGTGTGCCATGGTGCCTGGCTCAATATCTTTCTTGAGTCCAGTCAGCACTCACTTTTCCTTTTTGTTTCTAATGTGAAATTTTGAATTTTGGATCTGTTTTATTCTTTCATATTGGTAATTACTTGTTTAATTATATTTAATTTGTATTTTTCTCTGCTTTCTGGTTCTTTTATTCAAGGATGATTAGGTTTAAAAAAAACATTTATTTTTTAGAAGTAGTTGAACACAATACCTTTATTTTATTTATGTGGTGCTGAGGATAGAACCCAGGGCCTCGCACGTGCTAGATGAGCACTCTACCGCTGAGCCACAACCCTAGCCCAGGGATGATTAGTTTTATAAGCTGAAAAATTTTGATGCTTGCTTTTTTTTCTCCCTTTATAGTAACTTTGCAAATGTTGTTCTCCTTTTTCTAATCATTCTAAAGTACATCGAATTTCCCTAGTTTAGCAGTAACAGTTTATTCTGTGTGAAGAAATGGTTGGATGCTTTATTTGCTTTATTAGTTAAAGAGCACCCTCTTCTGTTGATATAATAAAGTACAATTTCTTTAATAAATGGTGCTTTTGAGGAGAGGGGTCATTTGATCTTCTGATTCTGTGATGCTTCTCCTCTAATGGTTACTGCTTCATGTTTTCCTGCTTCCTCTTGTCCTGTGCAATTTTTAGGCTCCTTCCTTTTCATTGAAGGAAGTCATTGCTCTGAGTCATTGCTCTAATCCAGTAGGTCTCAAACCTGCTCTTGTTTATTCACTTGCTCATTGTGGGACTTTGTCTTTTCAAGTGTGCACAGTATGTGTTGTTATGTTCTACTATTGCCAGTACCCTGCAGAAATCCCTTCTCTTCCTCAAAATTCCTGCTTGATATTTCATATAGATAAAATCATATATATGGTCCTTTATGACTGGTTTCTTTCACTTAGTATAATATCTTCAAGATTCATCCATGTTGTATCAGTATTTGATTGCTTTTCATGACTGAATAATATTTCATTATATGAATATATAATATTTGCTTCATTCATTCATCAACTAATTGATAGGTGGTTTGTTTCCACTGTTTGGCTGTTATGTAGGGTTATTTGGGGAGAGGTGCTGGGAATTGGACTCAGGGATCACATATACGTGCTCTGCCACTGAAATGTCTAGGTATGTATACCTAGGGGTAGCATTACTGGGTCTATATGAGAATTGTATGGTTAGCATTTTGAGAAATGGACAAATTGTTTTTCAAAATAATTGTTCTATTTTACATTGCTGGTAGCAAAAACGGGGTTTCCCATTTCTTCATATCCTCACCAACACTTATTGTCTTTTTTATTATAGCCCTCCAGTGGGTATGAAATGGTATCTCATTATGGTTTTGATTTTCATTTCCTTAATGTTGAGCATATTGATCACTCATGTGTCTTTGTGTTTGCTGTTGAATTTTAAGATTATTTAATATATCGTTCTGGATATATATCTTTGTCATATATATAATTTGCAAATATTTTCTTCCAGTCTGTGTATTGTGATGGTGATTTATGTATTACAAAAATTTAAATTCTGATGAAGCCCAATTTTTTTGTCACTTGTTCTTCTGATGCTATATCTAAGAAATAATTGCCTAGCTTAAGGTCATAAAGGGTGCCCTCTCCATTTTATAAGTCTATCATAATCTGGATATTAAATCTCAAAAAAAGTTTAAGAAAGAAAAGCTACAAGTTAATCTGTATCTTGAACAGTTAACAAAATATTGGACAAATATTAGTAAGCTGAATCTAGCAACATATAAAAGAGTAATAAGTAATTGAATTTAAGAACATAAGCTCAATTTAACCTAAAAATAAATTGATGTAGAGTCTGGAATGGTGGTGTGCATATACAGTCCCAGCTATTCAGGAGGCTAAGGCAGGAGGATTGTTTGAGCCCAGGAATTTGAGATAAGCCTGGGCAACATAGTGATAATCCGTCTCTAAAAATTAAAAAAAAAGGAAAAGAAAGTACAGTAAATTATCATGATTAACTAGAGAGTTTAACAAGGTTGCTAGATACAAAATTGGTATTCCAAAATAAATGATAAAACTCTAGGCAACTATCCATTTCATCTAAAACTTCATGTTCATTGACATAATGTTGCTTATTATTTTCTTTATTATCTTTTTATTTCTATTTTTTGGGGGGTTACCGGGAATTGAAGTCAGGGGCACTCAACCACTGAGCCACATCCCCAGACATTTTTTATATTTTATTTAGATACAGGGTGAGTAATACTTCATTGTGTATATATACTACATTCTCTTTATCCATTTATCTGTTGAGGGATACTTAGGTTGGCTCCATATGTTAACTATTGTGAGTTGAGCTGCTATAAACATTGATGTGGCTGCATCACTGTAGTATGACAATTTTAAATCCTTTGGACATATACTGAGGAAAATAGTAAATGACATAATTTCATTCTTCTTTATGGCTGAGTAATAATCCATTTTGTATATGTACCACATTTTCTTTATTCATTCATCTTTTGAAAGGCACATAGGTTGGTTCCATAGTTCAACTATTGTGAATTGAGCTGCTATAAACATTGATGTGGCTGTCACTGTAGTATGTTGATTTTAAGTCCTTTGAGTATAACTGAGGAGTGGGATAGCTGAATCAAATGGTGGTTCCATTCCAAGTTTTCTGAGGAATCTTCATACTGCTTTCCAGAGTGATTGCATCAATTTGCAGTCCCAACAGCAATATATGAATTTCCTTTTTTTTCCCCCACATCCTTGCCAACATTTGTTGCTAGTTGTATTCTTGATGATTGACATTTTGACTGGAGTGAGATGAAATTTCAGTATAGTTTTAATTTGCATTTCTCTAGTTGCTAAAGATGTTGAACATTTTTCATATATTTTTTGTCCATTTGTATTTCTTCTTCTGTGAAGTGTCTGTTCAGTTCCTTTGCTCATATATAGATTGGATTTTTTTTGTGTGTGTGCATATTAGTTTTTTGAGTTCTTTGTATGTTCTGGAGGTTAATACTCTGTCTGAGGTGCAGGTGGCTCTCTCTCTTCACATTCTTGATTGTTTGTTGTATGGAAGCTTTTTAGTTTGATACCATCCCATTTATTGATTCTTGATTTTACTTCTTACACTTTAGGAGTCTTGTTGAGGAAGTTGGTTACTAAGCCAACATGATGGAGATTTGGGTCTACTTTTTCTTCTGGTAGGCATTGGGTCTCTCTTGTCTAATGCATGGATCCTTGAAAAATTTGAGTTGAGTTTTGTGCAGAGTGAGAGATAGGGGTTTAATTTCATTTTGTTACATGTGGATTTCCAGTTTTCCCAGCGCCATTTGTTGAAGAGGCTATCTTTTCTCCAATGTATGTTTTGGGCACCTTTGTCTAGAATGAGGTAACTGTATTCATGTAGGTTTTCTCTGTGCCTTCTATTCTGTACCATTGGTCTACATGTCTATTTTTGTGCCAGTACCATGCTGTTTTATTTTTTAAAATACTATTTTATTTAAACTCATATATGAAAAAAGACTATACTATCATGTTTATATACATACTGATACTGGAAACAGAATTCAATAACAAATCACATTTGAATTTTATAAGATACACAAACATTAAAACACTGATTGGTTATAGAAAGCGAAGTAGGAAAAAAAAATCATAAGCTATAATTTTTCTTTTCATTAAAGAGCAGCACCCTCTGAGAAGATTGAAATCAATTAGTAATCTTCATCTACACTACAAAATAATATATCCAAATGAATGTTAGTGATTGTACTGATTTTATTACTTTTACTAAGCTACTTTGTCTTCCTCACATCCAATGTAAAGAAATAAAATAATATAAAGAAAAATATGTCATTATTATTCACAATAAAAAGGGTCTGCTGCATTCCTGCAGGCCTGGCAGTATTGTACAATAGGGAGCACATGATGACTCAAGTGGATCAATGTACCATTTTGATTTTGATCCACTGAATAGAATCTCATTTATATCTGGTGACTGGACAAACTCCATGGGAGCTGTGATAGACTGAACCATTTCTGTGGTATCCCTAGATCTCACTAAATAAGAAAAGACCTTATGCAAGTAAATATAACAATTGATCTGTCTATATATTATAGGCTCTTTCTTTAGTATAGGTGGGGGAAAGGGGGCCTTTTCGAGTACATAGATAAAAGTATTATTGTGTATTAAAGATAGCTGGATTGATATTGTGTTGTTACTATAAAGACCATATACACATCAGAAACCATTATTCCATTAAGAAGCTTCCACAACTTTTATCAATTCTTCAATTAATGGAGCAAGTTTTTCTAGTGTTTTGAACATGAGTGTGTGCTGTATCTTGTCAAATGCCTTTTCTGAATCTATTGAGATAATCATGTGATTCTTGTCTTTAAGTCTGTTGATGTGATGAATTATGTTTATTGATTTCTGTATGTTGAACCAACCTTGCATCCCTGACATGAACATGACATGAACATGGTCATGGTGCACTATTTTTTAAAATTTATTTTTAGATGTTGATGGACTTTTATTTTATTCATTTATTTATATGTGATGCTCAGAATCGAATCTAGTGCTTCACACATACAAGGCAAGTGCTCTACCACTGAGCTACAACCTCAGCCCCATGCACTATCTCTTAAATATGTTTTTGTATGTGATTTGCCAGTATTTAATTGAGAATTTTTGCTCTGTGTTCATGAGGGATATTGATCTGATGTGTCTTTTCTGGTTGTCTGTTTTTCTAGTTTTGGTGATAATAGCTTCATAGAATGAGTTTGGAATTGTTCCCTCCTTTTATATTTCATGGAATAATTTGAGGAGTATTCGTGTTAGTTCTTCTTTGAAGGTCTAGTAGGAATCAACTTGAGAATCCATCTGGTCCTGGGCTGTTTTTTGTTGGTAGGCTTTTGAAGGATTCTTCAATGTCATTATACTCATGATACTCCTGCCTCAGGTTCCTGAGCCACTGAGATTACAAGCATGAACCACTATGTCTGACTTATTTTATTTATTTTTTTAGAGCCTTATAGTTGTGCACAATAGTTGGGTTCATCCTGACTATATGGATTTCTGTGTGTGTGAGTTTTTATTTATTAGTCCTTAAAATTAGTACTTGTTATTGAAAACAACTTGACCAAAAAACATTTCAGAATTTTTGACACCCATTTGTTATGGTTTGGATCTTGAATGTCCCCCAATGGCCCATGTGTTAAAGACTAGGCCCATAGCTTGGTACTATTGGAAGGTAGTAGAATCTTTAAGATGTGGATCCTTTCTCTCTTTCATTTCCCAGTTGCCAGGAAGTGAGCCGTTTCCTCTACTACATGTTCCTGCCATGATGTACTGCTTAGCTCCAGAAACAAAAGTAAGAGGAACAATCAACCGTGAATTGAAACCTCTGAAACTGTGAACCAAAATAAACTCTTCCTTATTTTAAGTTGATTAGCTCAAGTATTTGTTATATTAATGGAAAACTGACTAGCACACTAACACACACTAAAACAAAATTTAGCTGGGTGTATTCGAGCATGCTTGTAATCTCAGTTCCTCAGGAGGCAGAGGCAGGATTACTTTAAGTTCAAGGATAGCCTCAGCAACTTAGCAAGGTCTTAAGCAACTTAGTGAGACTCTGTCTCAAAATAAAAAAAAATAAAAAATAAAAAAGGCTGGTGATGTGGCTTAGGTTAAGCACATCCCCAGTATCAAATAGCAACAATAACAACAAATTTAATGAAGAAAGAAAGCAAGAGTATAATACCTATCTTGGGGACATTAAAACTAATCTAGAGACAAAGCAAGGGATTGAACTTTGCAAGGCTATTAATTATCCCCAAATCAAATTATAAATTTATTCCAATTCTGACTTTAGAATTCCATAGTACTTTTTGGATAGCTGGCAAAATAATTTTTAAAAAATATTTTTTAGTTATAGATGGACACACTATTTTTACTTTGTTTATTTATTTTTATGTGGTGTTGAGGATCAAACCCAGTGCCTTACATGTGCAAGGCAGTCACTCTGCCACTGAGCTACAGCCCCAACTCCCTGGAAAAATGATCTTAAAGATTTATCTAATTAAATATATGCAAGAATATCTAGGAAGTTTATAAAAATAAGTTTAATAAAGGAAAGTCTAGCTCTACTGCATATTTAAAAATATTAAAATGTGATAATAATTTTAAAAGTATGATATGACAATTGAAAGAGTAGGAAACAAATGCTGGGCATGGTGATGCATATCTGTAATTCCAGTGACTTGGGAAGCTAAGGCAGGAGGATCACAACTAAGGCCAGCCTCAACAACTGAGTAAGGCCCTCAGCAATTTAGTGAGACTTTGTCTTAAAATATAAAATAACAAGGGCTGGAGAGGTAGCTCAGTGGTAAAATGCCCCTGAATTTAATCCTCCAGCCATGAAAAAATAGTAAGAAATAATAAACTAAGTATATATGACAATTTAGATTTTGGTAAAAGTAGAGTTTTGAAACCATTAGGGAAAATATAACATTGCCCAATAAAGTTGTCTCTAAAATTGGCTAGCCATTTGAAAAAATAGAGATGATTTGCTACCTCATTCCTTATTCTAAAATAAATACAAATGAATCAAGGATATAACTAATAGAATCATAGAAGTAATATAACAGAAAACTAGTGAGGATTTTTCTAAGCATGACACAAAGCCAAGAAGGTCTAAAAGCAATTTAGACATAAATTTACCTACATGAAAATAAGAAAAAAATAAATCCTGCACAGCATAAAATACCATAAATAAAAATAAAAATAACCAAATTGAGCATAAATATTTGTACTACATATGATACCACAACCTTATTTAATGCAAAGAAAAAAAGAACCATCGGAATAACCAATGGAAAAGTGGACAAAGAAAATGAGAATTTGTTGTTGTTGATGTTGAGGTGGGCTCTCACTATGTTACCCAGGTTGGTCTTGAACTCATGTGCTCAAGTGATCCTCCTGTCTCAGTGTTCCAAGTATCTAGGACTACTACAGGTATGCACGACTGCACCCAGCTCACCTGTTTGTTTCATCCAGGCCCTCAATGGAGTAGATGATGCCTATCCACATTTGTGAAGGCATATTTTCTTTGCTCACATTCAAATGCTAAACTCTTTTTTTTAAGAGAGAGAGAGGGAGAGAGAGAGAGAATTTTTCAATATTTATTTTTTAGTTCTCGGGACACAACATCTTTGTTGGTATGTGGTGCTGAGGATCGAACCCGGGCCGCACGTATGCCAGGCGAGCGCGCTACTGCTTGAGCCACATCCCCAACCCACAAATGCTAAACTCTTCAACTGGACACATGAAATTAACCATTATGCTGTTATCCAATCTGTGTATTGTAAGGTTTTTAAAAAATAAAATACAGAAATAAAGTAAATATCAAAAGCAGAGAAGATGGTGGGATCAAGCTAGGCAGCAAGTCCAGATCTCCTTACAACGTAGAAAGGAGGCAGTGAATAAAAGCAGAATTGAGAGGTGGATAACAAAATAAATGCTCTAAGAATTGGGAATATATAGTGTGAGATCTGGAGAGATTGGAAGGTGGATTACCAGAGAAGAAAACAGAACTGAGTGCTCTAATTTGAACCTGTGGATAAGAGGGGAGGGGCATCAGAGAGAGAAAGTGGGGAAGCAGATATTCTCTTATGCTCACCCACTTAAAACTGTTGGAAAGACAAACAACATTTAAAAGGCAGATGGCTCCTTAAAACAGCACAAACTGCTTAAAATAAAATCATGAAAAGCTGAACAGGGACCCCCACAGCCATTTGTGGAGCCTGCACCCAACCAGTCAACCTCTTAAATCAGCATGGCATCTTCCCATGCCCAGAAGCTAGGAATTAAACTAGAGAGAGAAGCCCCCTGAAGTGGGCCCTCTTAAGATCTGACCAGAAAGAATTTCTAGAAGAACCATAAATTTTAGAAACCCCCTCCCCTTCCCTCTCACTGCAAACAAGAGGAATGCAGTGGGCTGGTGGGGTCCTGGGCTGAAGAAGTGCACCTAGTCCTGCTCAGCCTCTGCAACTGAGGCAAGGGTGAAAAGCTCTACTTACACAGGCTCTCTTGACTAAGACAGAGGCTACAAGGAAGCAGCTTTGGCCCCAAATAAAGGAAAGTTGATTCACTATACACCAATTATGGGCACTGGGGGGAGGCACCATGGGAAGCCTAGGGACAGTCCCCAGGATCACGGCCCCATACTAGATGGAAGCTGCCTGAATATCCAGTAACATACAGACCCACTTGGTGATTGTCACAGTCTATGCAGCAGAAAAGGCTAGATACCAGACTTAGTAGGTGCACAGCCTGAACCATGATTGCAACTGGCAAGTGACAGGGCATTGTTTGGATACTTGCAGGATCTTGCACCAGACTTATCAAGCAGAAGGAATCAATGCTCAACATTCACAACATGTGACAACAGAAACTAGAGTCCAGACATACAGACCCTTCACCATAGCACCTCAGAGAGCAAAGGCAGCAGGGGGAATACTCCTGCACCACAGAACTTCTGCAGGAAACCCACAACCAGTGTTTGTGCACACAGAGACAGCTACTAGAATCTTCACTACTGTGAAAAGAATCTAGCAGAGGGGAACAAGTACACTGGTGACCCACAACAAACATAGGAGCTCTTCATAGTCTGCATCTTGAACTTCTGTGACATTAGAATCAACCAACTCATGACACTGCACCCTCTGAGACTATAAAACAACTATAATATCAACTTTGACCATATAAATAACTCCTTAACTTGAATGATAATTGCGAACCCAATAGCTAACACTGTATCTCTAACTTATATGAATGTATGTCATCTAATGGTTTAAAGCATTAATTAGAATCAATCTTCTTATCTTTGTTTTCCTAGCATTAGTTTAATACCTACTTCTCTTACCCCCACTAATCCTCTTGCACTATCTGCTACTACCTCAGATAACATTCATTCTCTAGTTTTCCTTTCTATCTCGGTGTAAAGAACTGTTTTATAGCTTTTACCTCCTTTTCCTTCTCTTCCCTTCCCTTCCCTTCCCTTCCCTTCGCTTCCCTTCCCTTCCTTTCCTTTCCCCTCAAACATTTGCCTAAATTTCTGCCTCACTCCTCTTAGCATTCAATTAAAGTTATAGTAAATTTACTAAATTTAGTTACTATTTTTTACTTGTTCCATAACTTTATTATAGGTTTTTACCTGAATTTGAGGAACTTCAGAGAACAATTGCAGGTTGAATATTATGAAGCTTGCCTCAGAAGTGATTACATCAATAAGGCTCAGTGCTATCTCTTAAAGTGGAGCTGATATTGGGATCAGCAGAGGTCACATATCAAATTAAAATATCATAATCTATATATCCACCCAACACAAGGCTCTTAAGAAAAAGCTCACATAGTAGTCCTTCACTTAAAAGTCAGAGCTATAATGATAGATGGGTAGACTGAAAAAGCAAGGAAAGAAACCATCAAAAACAATCCTTAATACTTCAACAGCAGACTTCATTGACACCATAAAAGAGAAAATGTCAGAGAAGAATTTAGAAAATTTGTAATTAATCTATTCTTTGAGCTAAAAGATGATGTAAAGAGTGAAATCAGAGAGAAAATACAAGAAGCGAAAGATCACTTTAATAAAAAGAGATTCTGAAAAAGAATCAAATGGAAATCCTTGAAGTGAAGAAATGAAAATATCAAATTAAAAATTTAATGGCAAGCATCACCAATAAATGAGACCAATTCAAGGATGGATTTTCAGGCCTTGAAGACAAACCGTATAATCTTGAAAATAAAATCAACCATAAAGAAAAGATATTAAGAGACCATGAACAGAATATACAAGAAATATGGGATAATATGAATAGGCCAAATTTAAGATTCATTTGAATAGATGAAGGCTATAAAGTACACATATCAGGAATGCAAAATCTATTCAATGAAATAATAGAAAAATTTCCAAACCTTATAAATGGAATGCAAAATCAAATACAGGAGGCATACAGGACTCCAAATATACAAAATCACAACAAATCCACTCCAAGACACATTATTATGAAAATGCCTAATATACAGAATAAGGATAGGATTTTAAAAGATGCCAGAGAAAAACAACTGGTCACATTTAGAGGTAAACAAATCTGAATTTTATCTGATTTCTCAACCCAGACCCCAAAGCAAGGAGGGGTTTGGAATAATATATACCAAGTTCTGAAAGAAAATGAATGTCAAGTAAGAATATTATACCCAGCAAAATTAGACTTCAGAATTGAAGATAAACAAAAGTTCAAAGATTTCACAACTAGCAATCCTGTACTATATACTCAATAATACACTCAATAAAATATTTCATGAAGAAGAAATGGAGAATAAAAATGAAACCCAGCAGAGGGAGTAACTACACCAGAAGAATAGTTACTCAAAGGATAATTGAATTCAACTTAAAAAGTAGAAATAAATCAAAATGCCAGAAAATAAAAATCATCTCAAAAATAAAATTGAATGTAAATGGTAAAAAGCCATCAATCAAAAGACATAAGCAGATTAGATTTAAAAAGAAGACCCAACAGTATACTGTCTTCCAGAGACTCACCTCACAGACAAAGACATCCACAGACTTAAGGTGAAAGGATGGGAAAAAATATTGCATTCACATGGATACTGTAAACAAGCAGAGGTTACTTTTCTCATACCAGATAAAGTGGGCTTTAAGTCAAAATTAATCAGAAGAGACAAAGAAGGTCATTTCATACTGCTTAAGGGAATTATGCATCAACAAGATATAATGATCATAAATACTTACATAAAATAAACCCTTCTCAATGTCAAGAATGAAATACACCACAACGCAATAATACTGGGTGTCTTTAAAATGCTTCTCTAATCACTAGATATATCTCCTGAACAAAAATTTAATAAGCAAGCTACAGAACTAAAAAAATACAATTAATAATTTAGGCCTAACAGACATATATAGAATATTTCATCCATCAATGACAGAATACACTTTCTTTCCAGCAGCACATGGAACATTTTCTAAGCTAGACCATCTCTTAGTCCACAAAGCAACTTTTAGAAAATACAAAAAATAGAGATAATAACTGTATTCCATCAGATCATAATGGAATAAAATTATAAATCAATGATAAGATAAAAATAGAAACAACTCTATCACCTGGAGACTAAATGACTTACTATTGAATGATGAATGGATAGCAGAAGTAATCAGAGGTGAAATAAATAAATACTTAGAGGTAAATGAGAATAGTGATATGACATGAAAATCCCTGGGACACTATGAAAGCAGTTCTAAGAGATCATACATTAAAAAAAGACCAAGTAAATAATCTAACATTACATCTCAAGACCCTAGAAAAAGAATGAATCAATAAAAACAGTAGAAGACAGGAAAAAATGAAAATCAGAGCCACAATCAATGAAACTGAGATTAAAAAAAATTCAAAAAAATCAATGAAACAAAAAGTTGTTTTTTTTTAAATAAACAAAATTGATAAACTCTTAGCCAAGTTACCTAAAAGAAAGAGAGGAAAACTCAAATTATTATTATTATTATTTTTATTTTTTTTCACATTTGTCAAAGTGTTTATTATAAATGATTCATTTTTATATAAGGCATACATTTTGGACAAAATCTGTTCAATGTTCACTACTGGTATGAGTTTTCAGATGTTCAATGAATTTAAAATTTGAATAAGTTTTCAAAATATTATTTAACTTTTTAGGGTTTCTGGGCACAATGAATCCTCCAAAAATCAGTAGTGTTTAAGAAACATGTGGTTATGAATTTTTTTTTCCATTTGTATTCTCTCTAACCAGTATGTATCCACAGGTGCTGAGTATTGGTGAATAAATTTTAAAAACGATGGTTAGATGCCACGAAGTAGGTGGCAATGCCTTAACCGTATGCGTATTGTAAGGCCCAAGGGCCTCTTCCATCCTTGTCAAGGGGAGTGCTAACCTTCTCTCCTTTCATACAACACAAAACTCAAATTATTAAAGTTCATTATGAAAAAGGAAATATCACCACAGGCAATACAGAAATAAGAGGATAGTTAGAAACCATTTTGACAAATTATCCTCTAAATCTTGAATACATTGAAAAATTCTTAGAGATATATGTCCTACCTAAATTGAACCAGGAAGGCATAGAAAATGTAAACAGATAAATTTCAAGTAATGAAATTGAAGATGCCCTCAAAAGTCAACCAAGGAAAAGCCCAGGACTGGATGGATTCACAGCCAAGTTCTACCAGACCTTTAAAAAATAACTAATACTGATCCTCCTCAAATGATTCCATGAAATAGAAAAGGTGGGAACTCCACCAAACTCATTCTATAAAGCTAGTATCACCCCAATATCAAAACCAGACAAAGACACATAAAGAAAAGAAATCTTCAGACTAATATATTTGATGAACATAGATGTAAAAATTATCAATAAAATATTGGCAAATCACATGAAAAACATGTTAAAAAGATAGTGCACCATGATCAAGTGGGTTTTATCCCAAGAATGCAAGATGGTTTCAACATACAGAAAACAACAAATGAAATTCATCACATAAATAGACTTAAAGACAAAAGATGATTATCTCAATGTATGCAGAAAAAGCAGCTGGGCATGGTGCTGCATGCCTATAATACTAGAGGCTCAGGAGGCTGGGGCAGGAGAATTGCAAGTTCAAAATCAGGCCCAGCAACTTAGCAAAGGCCTAAGCAATTAATGAGACCCTGTCTCTAAATAAAATATAAAAAGGGCTGGAGATATGGTTCAGTGGTTAAAGGCCCTTAGGTTCAATCCCCAGTACAAACAATGCAGAAAAAGGATTTGACAAAATATAGTATCCATTCATGTTTGAAGCACTGGAAAAGCTACAGAAAATAACTCAACATTGTAAAAGCTATATATGACAAACCCAAGGTCAACATCATTTTAAATGGAGAAAAACTAAAAGCATTCCCTCTAAAAATACAAACAAATGTCCAGTTTCACCACTTCTATTCAACATAGTCCTTGAAACTCTAGTCAGAACAATTAGGCAAAAGGAAGAAATTAAAGGGTTACAAATAAGAAAAGAAGAACTCAAACTATCTCTGTTTGCTGACATGATTCTATATTTAGAAGACCCAAAACTCTACCAGAAAACTTGTAGAACTCATAAATGAATTTAGCAAAGTAGCAGGATATAAAATTAACACCCAGAAATCAGTTGAGTTTCTACACTCCAATAATGAATCAGCTAAAAGAGAAATTAGAAAAAAAAATCTCATTCACAATAGCCTAAAAAAAACACCTTGGGAATCAATCTAACAAAAGAGGTGAAAGACCGTAGAAGATAGAAAGATCAGGCTGGGGTTGCAGTTCAGTAGTAGAGTGGTTGCCTATCACATGTGAAGCATTGGGTTCAATCCTCAGTGCCACATAAAAATAAATACATAAAATAAAGGCATTCTGTCCATCTACAAGAAGGAGAACAAGATGGAGGAGGAGAAGAAGGAGGAGGAGAATGAAGAGGAAGAGGAGTAGAAGAAGGAGAACAAGATGGAGAAGGAGAAGAAGCAGGAGGAGAATGAAGAGGAGGAGGAGAAGAAGAAGAAGAAGAAGAAGAATGGGCTGGGGCTGTAGCTCAGTA